>NW_004797454.1:437455-442283 GCF_000002075.1 Aplysia californica
AATTAAATTTTTTTTGTTTTGATGTCTAGTTATTTGTGTTTTTGTTATGTGCTTATCGTGAACAGTTTGGTTTGGAAATTTTTTTTAGCGATGTAATAAATGTTGTGATAGATGTTTGGTATCCCTGACCATTACCAGGTAAAATTGCTCTTGTGACTCCTTGTTTGTTTGATTGAAGAAAATACTGAACACTCTTGCAATTTGCTTTTGGCTTTGAAATTTCTTTGTAAAGTTTTCTGAATGGCTTTATTTTATCTAGTTTTCGCTATGACACTTGTTCACACACTTCGTCTTTCTTTGGTTAATGCAAAATATACACTGGAAGGCGCTCAAACTGAAATCTGCTGGACTGCTGGGATTTCTTTGGTTTAGCTGGGTTTTAGGTTTAGAGAGGTTGCTCAGATAAAAGTTTAAAAAATCAAGGATTATAATTTCTTGCGGTTGACTGCTGTTTTCGGATTAACCTTGTTTGGTTTATGTGAACTTCTCTGTATATTTTTACGTCATTAATTCTGTAATGGTATCAGTTGAGTTGCACATACTTCAGTCACCACTTTATTCTGTCGGGTTACTTAAACACCACATGTGTTGTTCATCCACAGGCGTCCAATTTATGGAATGTCATCACACAGTATAAGCCCATTCTTGTGGAGCCGAAAGGAAAAGCTGCATTCAACGAGGTATGTTGTAACTGCGTGTGAGGTGTAATAGGAAAACAATGTTCTCTCTTGGTTAGGGCTGTTTTCTTGTATTTACATTGTAATTCGACTTTTTTTGTACCTCAGCTCAGTGTCGTTTGTTTTAGCTCAGTTGCTAATGATTTACAGTAGATGTGTCAGCAAAATATCATTCCTTTCACTGTACTTTGAGAATTTTCCTTGGTTTTCTTTGCTTAAATGATAGGAATACGGTATTTCAGGATCTTAGTTCCTTTTATGTCTTTATATTCTTTCTCTTCAAGGTGTATTCTTTAGCTGTTACTCTGTTTTTGGTATATGTACTTATAAGTTTTAGAATTATTTCTGCAAATACTTTTCTTGTTTCTTTTTCACAGGCAATGATTGAATTTTATGACAAAGTTCATGACCCTGCCCTCAGTGGTGCCATCTTCATGGCTGTATGCAGAGGAAAGGTAGGAATACAGCTTCATTTGTGTATTTTCTTGTTCATTTCTTTTTTTTTCCTATGTTTTTCGTCATAAATTTCCAGTCTACTTTTGTCAAATGCATTTCGGCAGCGTCGCAACCAAAAAAAAATCTCCAATATTCTTTCTTGCCATGTAGGCTAAAGCAGGGCCAAGCTGACTTCTAAGGACTGCATTGATTTATCTGTAAAGTTAGGTGATCACTTATATAGACGTTGTATCCCACATTTTTGGCCTAAAAGAGTGATTCTTATGGAAAAGTGGCTCCCGGTTTCTTAATGAATATGATAACTCCTACTAGTGCAATCTTGTTCTCCTCTTGTCAACAAAATTTTATCTTACAGATGAACTTTTTTTTATACCATATGAATTGTAATAAATTACTTATTTTTCTATTAAAACTACTGTTCTAGGTCAGTGAAGGACTAGACTTTGCTGACAACAACGGGCGGGCTGTGTTGATCACTGGTCTACCTTTTCCTCCCATATTTGACCCAAGGGTGCGGCTCAAGATGGATTTTCTCAGGGAGAACAAGAAATATTTCAAGGTGATGTATGGTGTGACTGTGTAAAATGGAGTATACTGGTTTGATTCTGTGCAGATTAGTTACCGGACCTACTATTTTCTTTCCTTATCAGTTCCTTAGTTTATATATAATATTCAGTCTTTCTGATGAGCTGCATATTCTTTGGATATTTTAAAGTTGAAATTTAATTTTGATTTTGTGTTTGAAGAAGAGGAAGTGATTCAAGTGACCCAGGTCAACAGCTGTAGGAAAATTCTAAGAAATTAGCAAAACTTACTTAAGTAAGTTGAAGTTTGTTTCTGATTTTGCCGAAACTGATGACCGGAACAGAGTATTTAAAAACGATAGATCATTGGCATGTGCAATTCGCCATTCAGATATTTGGTCGAGAAATGAAGTCTCCCAAGGTTAGCCCTGACAGGCAGGGTCAAAGCAGCTTGCCTCCAAATGGTGAAAATTTTGTCTTGGAGTACTTCTCAAACATATACAATAGTCATACAGGAAGATAGTTTGCTTGACGTGTACGCTTTACTTTCTGTACGCCGTGTCTTAAGTCTAACTTTTTCGTTTGCAAACATGTCAGTTGATACTGATGTTCATATTTTAAAAAATGCAAAATGAGATAGTAATTAAAAATACAGAGAATTTTTGTAAAACAAAGAGTGGTAAAATATTAATGTCATTTGTTTCTTTCAGGGTCTGGACGGCAACGCATGGTACAAACAACAGGCAACAAGAGCAGTGAACCAAGCCATCGGTCGTGTCATTCGCCACAAAAAAGACTATGGGGCTATCATACTCTGCGATACCAGGTTTAACTGCTCTCTTATCTCTTTTTCCTTTTTATGTGGTTTATTTGATAAGTCCGTGGTGGACTTGGTAAATGAAAAAAATTGTTATATTTCCTATTTCAGTCATTGAAAGTTAGTAAATCTACTAATGTAAAGTTGCTTTGTAACACCGCCAGTGAACTGGCTGTCAGAGGTACACATTATACACGACGTATGGCACCCACTTGGCAGCTGCATTGTAGAAGTCTCTCTTTCTCGTACACATTTGTTCATGATGGCCACATACAGGAAGCCTGACGACGATCGCATCAAGTCTTGGACAAAGGATATAACTCATTATAATATTATTCTTTATGTAGTCATGGCAGAATCTCTTCCCTTGACGCTGTTCAGTTGGTGTTATTCAACAAAGGACAGTTTTAAAATTGTTAAAATACCGGGTTAACAAAGTTTGACTGCTTTTTCTTATCCGCCGCGTGCAGTAGAGTGTTGTTTCATGCTAAATATATTCATGGGGCATTGAGTGTTGAAGCTTATGTGATCTGGTCTACAACCTTCTGAGTTTGCAGGATGCTGTTGTGAAAGAATTTTAGTGACATAATACAGTTTGTAGATGGTCTGCACTTTCCTCCTGCATTTATGGTCTAAATTGTCATGTTTGTTGGTTTGTTTTTTTTCTCCTATAAAAAGGGGAATACTTTCTTTGCTCGCACAGGTTTTCTTCTGAAAGCAGCAAGAATTCCTTACCAAAGTGGGTCCGAGGCCATGCCCAAGTCTATACAAACTTTGGCCCAGCTCTCCGAGATGTGATCAAGTTCTTTAAAGATGCAGAGAAGGCTGTGAGTGTGTGTGTTCAAGATGTACATATTTGAGACTAATGGCTAGTTGCTTTGCTTATAGTGTTGCAAGGAGTAATATATACTGTTCCATTCTTGGGTTTACATCTGTTTTATTGTGAGTACATTTTCTTTGCACTGTAATCATTACTTGTTTTCTTCCTTACATTATTTTAGCGCGCGCTCATATAACCTAATGCAGTTGCGAGTGCCGTAAAACACTTACCCCCCAAAAATGATTTCAGCAATGAAGCTATGTATGTTTCTAAAACGTTATTTTCATTATTCTCCTGTTGTTTATACAGAACAATAGTATCAGTTAATGTTTTCCAATAACACATTTTTTATTGTTTAATTTTGTTTCAAAGTGGCAAATTGTTGAAGAATGATCATAGTACTATTTGTATGAATTTGTTGCTAGTTTTTATAGGCTTTCTGCTGGCTACTTTCTTATCTCTGTTGTTTCCTCTTTGTTTTGCCATGCACATCATGAGTTTCATGGCTTTTATGTCTCATACTCGTTAGTGATTGTGAGAACATTTGTTCCTTACACTCTGCAGTTTCCGTTATTATATTCCCAGTTTACAACAAGTTTTCCAGTGTTTGTTTGACTCTCAGGAATGCCATTTTTTTTAGTTATTTCCGTTATTTTCACTAAAAGAGAGGCTATTATTGTAAGCGTTTGTTTTTTAACTCAATTTTTGTTGTGTCTAGTAATTGTCCTTTTGTTTGTAAATGAGACTTTGTAAATTTTCGGGAACTTTCACAAAATACCAGTGGCATCCCTGGATTTTTATGCTGTTTTGTTCCTAGAAATATGTGAGCAATGTGCTCTTGAAGTTATATCTAGTTGCAAAATCAACTTTCAATCTATGAAGAAAGGAAACAGAAAAAAAAAAATTTACACCGCAACCCCTAGCAACTCCTGCCTCTGATAAAGTATTTTTTGTTCTGTTGGTGTCTAGTATCCGTTGCTTGTTGGGGTGGCTGGATCTCATCCTGGCAGAAGGTCACATATGGGTCACGATGAGGAAGGCGGGGTCATCAGCGGTGCATGCTTTGAGCCGAGCTTCTCTCGCAGGTCAAACGGCAAAGGTCATCTGTCAGTGGAGTACGAGCCTGCCAGTAGCGTTGCCTGTCATATACCTGGCCTGAAGTCTTCTGATGGTATGATGTTTTTACCTTGCGTATTATCTTTTTCTTACACTTGTCTTATACTCTTGATCTGGTAGGACAATTTGAATTAGATGCATTTGCTAGTCTAGTCAACTGAATTTTTATGTGGTTCAGATGCTATGGCTTATTTCAAATTTTTCATCACGAAGAACTGTGTGTCCTGAGTAATTTTGCTTGTTTTTAATGTGTTCAGGAACAGTATTTGGTTTGTTCATGTGTCAGTATAAACTCTAGCATAACGTTAACAGTACAGTGAAATCGTTCTGCCATGTCTATGACATGAATTTAGTTTTCTTGCTAAATTACAAGCCTTGTTCGTCCACTTCAGGAGGTAGTGTGCACCCCCCCCCCCCC
>NW_004797454.1:442383-456752 GCF_000002075.1 Aplysia californica
CCCCCCCTTTCCCCCTTCCGAGATATTACCTTTCTTCTGCTTTTCTTTTCATCTGCCTTGTCCATGCTTATTGTTTTATTGCCCTGTCTATTATTTCTTCAGTAAATCAGGGAGCCCTCTCTGTCTTTCTTTTTCTGTACTTCCATTTTGTGCATCATCTTTCCTTACCATTCTCGTTCATTCCTTCAACATAGCTGGTGTGTGGTTTGAGGGCTTCACTGGAATGTCCTACTTTAAAAAAATATTTTTACTATCAGTTGTTTCTATCATGTCATCCCCTCCCCCCATCCCCACTGTAGGAAATAACCTATATAGTCAGGTTTGCTTCTCTTTATTTGATGTATGCGACTGAAGACTTTTGTGTGTTTTTTTTCATTAGAAGATGGCAGTCTCCGCACCCTCAACCATTATTCTCAAAGAGCTAAACCTGAGGTGAAAATAGGAAAGAAGAGATCACTTCTGGAGGCTTTGGAAAGTATGGAGGTGAATGGATGCCTTTAAACATTGAAAATATGTAGAAAAATATATTTATGAAGGGCTTTCGATGTTTTATGTTGTCTCTATTTATAATCCCTCATATACATTGGTTGTAGGGAGGGTCCATTGGAATAGTTCCTCCTTCATGGATCGCTCAAGTTTTGTTTTCTGGAAATATAAAAAATTTTTGTCGTATTGGAATACAAAGTATTTTGTTTTGTTCTAGATCGAATAAGTATGCTTTTGTCAAGTATTTTCAAAAATTTTTTGTTATGTTCTCCAGCCTCAGGTTCAATCCGAGTCTTCGTCCAGGGAACCTTTGCCCACATCACAGGTGAGGGGTGTCGAGTATGTCACTGGTTCGAGTAGTGCACTTGTCTCTGCCTAAGGCATGGTTTTGCTTTTGATTTGAACAGTATGACTGTGTTTTATGAGTTTTGTCATTTTCAGCCTTACATGGTCTTTTTTTTTAGAGGTGGAAGAAAAATGGTAATCATTTGCATTTATGTTGTGGACATCCCTATTTGACAGTTGTTGCTGTACCCATTAATTATTTGACATGCCCTTTGATATCCTGGAATATTCTCAGCTTCTTAAGTCTAGGGGTGGTTGCCGAGTGCTCTGGGGCGGTTGCTTCTTTTTTCCTATCAAACATCCATTGTCCTTTTCTCTCTTTCTTTTCTTTTTATAATACTCTCTAATCTTCGGCACTTGTATGATCTATTTGTTTTGCAGTGCTGTAAACTCTAACTAAAGCTAAAGCTGAACTGGAAAGCTTTCAGGGGAAGCTGCCAATTTACAGACATTTAAACACTAGTATACTGATGTATTTTTGAAAAAGTAAATGAAAGACTAATAGTTTTACGAGTTTAGAAATGGTATTTATATTATTTTCTTTATATGAATCTCAATGTTGTCTGTGCGTGAAAGGAAATTGGTGAAATGTGACATATTTTGAAAGAAAAGCTTTCTTTCCTTTCCAGATTCCGTCCTATCAGCCACCAAAGAAAAAGTTGCCTGGGAAGCAAAAGAAAATCAGAATCAAAGTAAGACATTTTACAGATGGATCAAAGTGCGGTCAGATCTGATTGCGGCCAGTTCCTACAATTACCCTTCCCTGTTGCTTAACAATAACATATATGCTTTTCTCAAAGTGACTTCGTCTTAGGTCATTGAACCTTTCAAATCTTCTTTCATGGGTCTACTCTGCGAAGCTGGTGTCAGTTTCAGCATGTGTTATTTCGAGTAACTACAAGGTGGCTCTTGATTTTTTGAGGTGGGCTGTTTTGGCCCTTTGTGTTTTGTAGACTTAGGAATATTTTCAGTTTAGAAGGTAACTCTGTGAATTGTATATGTCACATTTCCAGGAAAGGGAAGCAAAGCCCAGGAAAGGGAAGCAAAGCTACAAATAAGGTGGTTTACCTTTATTCGCAAGAAATTACAGCAAATTGATTACTTGGAATGAATGAAGAATTAATTTGTCTAACTGATCTAGAATTTGCAAATGCAGAATTTGTTTACTGTACATGCAAGCCACGATATGTTAGAATGCTGTCTTCTTCTTCATTTTTATTCTTTTATTTGTTGACGCAGAACATCAGTGAGTGGTTTGTTGGTGCTCTGGTGTTATATACTCCTTCTTTACATCGAACATCAAATTTGGTGTTTGTTACTCTCGTGTAACACATAATCTTCGGCATTAATATGACCCAATTGTTTTGCAAGTGCCATGAAACTTTCTAAAACACAAACATCTCAAATGCGACAGTCCATAGAACCTGTGTTAAAAGGGCACTGGATCTGGCTATGTTACTTCTCTGGGTTTTGTCTCGTATTCGACATTCCTCAAGTGGACGTTCTTTTGGTCATGAATGCTCTGATGTGGTTTGCTCTTTTTTTCTTTTCATCCTATCAAACGTCCATCATCCTTATCTCTCCTTCTTTCTTTTGTATATTACTCTCTAGTAACTTATATAACCTGTTTGTGTTGCAAGTGCCACAAAACAACTCTTATTAAAACAAAAACAAAAACTAGGCTTTTTGTGTATATTATGTACATTCAGCCACTTTTGACTTCTCCTGAGCTTATTCTGTTATCTAAAATCTTTGTTCACAGGACATGAAGCCCAAAGTCCTTGTTACAATGGCAGGGGAGAATAGCAACCAGCCGACACTCCAGCAAATGAAAAGGAAAATGTCTTTGGAGTCGTCTCAGAACTATTTAGTAGAGGTAATCATTTGATGTTAGTGGACTTGTGTAGAAAATCTTTATGTTCTGCTTTTCATATTTTTGCTGGTGTTAACAAGTTATATAACTATCTAGAAAGTAAGGTGGATTAAGAAGAGGAGCAGGATTTTCGGGAGGTAAAAAAATTAAATAATAATGTCTTTTAACAGACAATCGTCGTTTCAGAGGAAATGTCTCTGATGTCAATACCTGTATTTTTTTTTGCTTACCGTCTAGAGCAGGGGTCACCAAACTACGGTCTATTGGCCAGATCAGGTCAGTTATCTGGCCCGACTCCATGCTACCATGTGGTAGAAAAACTACTTTTTAGTAGATGCTTTTGTAGCATGTGTAATACTTGGTCATGGGAATAATTTTATCATACTGTGCAAATGAATGTGCTTTTATAGATTTCATAACTTCTTGCTAACGTGTTGCACTTTTGCTCGGCTTCAATGTGAAAAATTTCTCATTTTACTCATTTTCTACAGCAAACTGGGATCCCCCATTTTTCCCCAGTTGCACACACAGGAGAATTTTATGCTTGTAGTTTCACTTCCAGTAATAGTTGCTGCATGTTGACTTTTTGGTAAATAATGGCAGACATGTATTTATAACCAGTAACATTCTTAGAGATTGTAATATGTCTGTCTTGCTTGTTCCCTTCTTTCAGGTAAAGGCTGCCACAACCACTGAAGCATACAAACGTTTTTCTGATGCTTTAGTGAAGTACAAGACCAATCACCAAATTATGGATGTCCTCCCGGTGCTGGCTGATGTTTTCACCAGCTCAGAACAGAACTATCACCTCTTCCAAAGTAGGCAGACTTACCTTTTTCTTTCACTTGTTCCTTCTTAATAAAGGAGAAAAACCTTTCGTAAAGAAATAATTAATGGACCATTAAATTTTGAGTTTTTGAGCTTTGAGTTTGAATAAAAAGTAGCACATCGACACAATAATGGTCATTAAGCGTTTGGAAAAGTAAGACAGACCGACAAACAGAAACAGCAGAGGGAAAGTAAAGAAGTAGGACCTACCAGTGGAGCCCTACAGACATCTAATTAATTTTGAAAGAAGTTGAAGCTGTCATGCAGAAAATGAGACAAGGAAAAGCTTTAGTGCCAGATACTATTATAATTGTAGTGAATGTCACACTAGAAAAATCAGATCCAGAAACTGGAATAAGAACTAAGCCCATAAATTCTATGTGAATGGTTAGACTCCAGATGATTTGGTGAAGTCTGTTTTTATAGCTTTGTCCTAATTACTAGTTGCCACACAATGTGAGTTGCATTGAACAAAAAACCTTTTGTGTCACATTTAGAAAATTTCACATTAGGGCTCTAGGAATAAATAAGAAAAAGTTTATGACAAGAGATGTCTAAAAACATTTTGGCTTTGTTCCTGACAAGGGTAGGCAACCTGCAATGCTTTATAAAATATTAATGGAAACTACAAAATGTGGTTGGGTTTTTTTTGTGCACTGAAAATAAAGGAAAGGTTTTCAAATTGCTGTTTTCACCAAAAAATTCTGCGTAATTAGTGATGCATGTAATCTTTCTTTTTTTTTCCCCTTCATTTTAGACTGCATTTGGGTTATACTTTTTCCTTCAATGAAAAGGATTTTTTGTGCTTCCTTGTTTTAGCAAGATGAACTTTTGAAATTGTTGTTATGCGTTTGTCATTTAACTTAAGTTTTTTGGCGTATTTTCAGAGTTCTTCCGTTTTGTCCGAAGTGAAGATAAGCCACATTATGCCAAAGTCTGCCTGGATCTGACTGGACTGGTTTGTGAGCAGAGCAGCCGAACTACATCTGCCACCAATCAAGACCTTCGTGCAACAACTTCAACCAGTGATTATCCTAGTGTTTAGTGTTTTATTTACTGATGGTCTGCTTTTTCTCTGCTGGTTATTTTGTGTACACTGTACGAGTAAATCTTATTTTGGGGTCAACAGCCTGTTTCCCTCTTTCATTGCTTGATATACACAGTTAAGAAACTACAGTTTATTAGAATAGTTTAAGGTTGGTTAAATCAATACTTCCGAATGCAAGGTTCCAGAAATTTTATTTTGGCTCACATAGACTGATTGCTTTGTTTTCCAATTTACGCTGCAGGATACATTATTTTGAGGCCTTTCCAAGCAATTCTGTAGAAACTTCAAATAAAGATAGAAGTAATCAGGTTTTCTTTTGTATCCTTTTTCTTCTAAATGAACTGGAACCTAAAAAAAAAGAAATTCTCTGTCAGCAACCCTAATCAGGCTCCGAAATTGAAAGTATGATTTAAGTTGAACAATTCTTTTTGCTATTAGAACAAACAGACTCAAATTATTTCCAACACATAGGCTTAGAAGAATTAAAGGTTAGAATTGTTTTGTTTTGGCGTCTGCATGGTTTTAAAAGACGGGATAAGTTTAGAAATGGCAAAACTTTGTTAGTATTAACTTGCTCTTATTCATTTCGTAACCGTCATGGTGAAAACATTCTGAAAATATTGTCGTTTGTATATTGCCTACATAGTGCAGACTGTTGTGGAGGTTGCTGGTCATATGTGGCTGGCATGGCATCATTGGGTCATAAAGCATTTCTGTTGAAATAAATTAAAAATACAAGGAATCAACATCATTCGTAGTTTTTTTTCCTGCCCTACCTATCCTCACCCTATGTTAATGATTAGATTGAAGAGTGGTCCTTATTGTCTTTATTATAAGCTATTTAATCTTTTGTACGATATTCCCTTCTATAGCTACGGTTCCATTGTCAAATTGTGATTAATTTAAATTTACGATGAGAACAGTTCATAATTCTGTTTTATGGGTGTGTTGTGCTTCGTTTTGAACACCATCTGTCATTTTGTAATTGTTGTCCTTGGTGTGTTGCTGCTTGTGAACACTGTTGGTGTTGTCTTTGGTGTGTTGCTGCTTGTGAACACTGTTGGTGTTGTCTTTGGTGTGTTGCTGCTTGTGAACACTGTTGGTGTTGTCTTTGGTGTGTTGCTGCTTGTGAACACTGTTGGTGTTGTCCTTGGTGTGTTGCTGCTTGTGAACACTGTTGGTGTTGTCTTTGGTGTGTTGCTGCTTGTGAACACTGTTGGTGTTGTCTTTGGTGTGTTGCTGCTTGTGAACACTGTTGGTGTTGCCTTTGGTTAAATCTTTAAAGACCAATGGCAGTATTCTTTTGAATCTGTAAGTTTTTCATCCTGAATTTGAATATCGTTTGTGATGTGGGCAGCTTTATTCTTATATATTTTGTTTTTATTAACAGATCAGGGATCAAGCAGCAGACTGACTCAAGAGAATGGGGAAAAGACCAAAGAAGCCAACAAGGAATCTTGTCAGGACACACCGAAAAATGCCTCAGGTTCAGGTGAGTCAATTTTTAGCTCAGCATCATGGGGCAGAAGGAACTCTTTGTTCATGTGACATATTGCCTTGGTTTGTGTAGCTGTCTTTGAAGACATGCTTCCACTCAGTAAACGTCACATCTACATGGGAATATCTGGTTGAGGAAGACCACCTCCTGAGATTTTTGTGTGTCTCATACATTACGTTATGACTGCATTATTAAACCACTTGTGAGTGTTGGGATTTGTTTTGATTTCAATATACTGTATCAGTACCGCACTGGCAGGAAATATGTTTTTCATATAAGTTTAGGTCAATTATTATTGGGAGACGGGGTCAAGTGGTCTCAGCAATCACCAAAGTTTTCAAATGTTCTCAGCCAAAAATTTTGAAATTTTTTTTATTGTCGTGTATTAATCTGTGGTATCGGTTGCATGTATTTGTGGAATATTTTGTAGAAATTTAGATACTGAACGTTGAGAATCAACCAAAAAGTATAATTTTGTAAACCCACGGTCCATCATACACGCTACTGAAATAACATTATCCGTGATCTGCCTGTCTGGAAATATATTTTTTATGACCACCGCATGACTACGCAGTACGGCTGCGGAGTCTATCCTACACCTGCGGGCGCAGATGATAGTCTATACCTTGGGGACATTTGCAATGTTCTTTCCCTTCCCTTTACTTTAAAATGTGCAAAATGCATGTGCACATTTACAGGTAAAGACCAGCCCATGGATCAGATTAAAGAGATAATAATTTATTGCACTTTCAAGAAGAGCCTAGTGCTGAGCAGAAGAAGATGATTTTATGATGGGCTATTACACAAGTCATGTGCACTTACCTAGTAAGATAAAACCATGATTAAAGGAAAAGATGCCGAATCATCGTCACGTCACATAATTTATGCAGTTTAGTTACACGTTCTAGAATTTCTTCATTGGGTGGAGTTTGAAATTTTTGCCTAGGGAATTGACAACGGATTTCCTCCTTGAGGCATGTTTGACTGGACGTTGAGAAAAGCCTTGTTGCCCCTCTTTTGAGGAGGAATGATTGTTTGGCAGGTTGTCTTGTATGGCTGTCCTTTCCCTTTATTTCACACTCTGGCATACCTGTTTTATTACCATATTGTTTTAAATTTGTCTGTACCATGCCTGTCACAATTACCTAATGGCGGTGACATTTTAAGAAATTGAAAGATGTCACAATGTTTGGTGCCCGTACCTTTTGCTACAGCTTGAGTCTTTGATTTGGTAACTTTTGGAAACACATTTTGCAGCTTTTTACTGGCAAGAAGTTAATAAATCTGATTGTGTGCATGTGAGTGTGTGAAAGACAAAAAATGAGTGTCCTTGTGCGTGTTCCAAAAGGGCAAGGAAAAAAAGGCGGACTGAGACATTTTTTTAAAGCATCGCTCTCAATTTTTTTTTACCATACTGGCAACAAATACAGAGGAATGTAGTTACATGAATACTTTTTCAACACATGCCTGATATGAGTAGAATGGAATGAAAATTATCAAGAGTTGCAGTTTGACAATATATGTATTAAACTGGTAAAGCAGTGTCTAGTTATACTAATAAAATGCACCACCATTTTGCTAGCTCCTTCCGAGCCCACAGCTGTGTGTGGCTGAACCTGCACATACAGCTAACATCTCAACCAAACCATGTTGGTGGGTGGTCGGCGGGTGCTCTGGTGTTGTTTGCTTCTTCTTTCCTATCAAACATCTATCGTCCTTATCTCCCCTTCTTTTTTACATTTGTTACTCTCTTTTAACACGCCTCTAATCTTCTGGCGCTCATACGACCTTATGCAGTTGCGAGTGGCGTAAAACCTTACTAAAACTAAAGATCCATGTTGATAATGGAATAAATCAAATGTGTAAGGGAAACAAACAATGTGCTTAGCCACACACCTCATTAAAAAAAAAATCTCTTTATGAAGTAGATAAAGCCTTTACCTTTCTTTTGGTACCGTTTTGTAGTGTGGGTACAATTTTGAAAAGTAAGAAACATTGTTTTTCTCACTCCTCAAAAGTAATGCTTTCTGGGCTTGAAATATTTGGACAGCCTGCTGCAACAATGTAAGTCATCTAACCATAGCATTTTCTGTCACTTGACCCATGAGCAGTGTACCCCTGCAATAGTTTAGGTCTCTGGATTAGGTTATCAAATGTCAGTGTACAATTAATTGTTCCAAAATAAAACAGCCGACCTGCCAACTCTTTCAATCCCAACCAGTAACTTTCAGAAAGTAAAACAAAGTCTTCATTTATCTGTTAATTATCTAAAATTGTAAATGTTTCAATGAGAAGATGTGAACTCCTCTTGAAAAATAAAGACAGAAACAAATGAATAGTTTTTGTCTTATGATATTGTGGTGAAAGGAAAAGATGCACTCCAGGCGTATAGCGTTTGTATCTTATGGAGAGGTTTCAGCATGTATCCTTGTTAAATTGGCAGACTGCAGGAGCTATCGGCCTCACTATATGGATAAAGTTCGCATTGACGTCGTGAATGAAAAGGCAGATGGGAGTATAGTGGTTAATTCAACCGAGTCTCAGCAGTTCAGATCTGGAGCCCAGGCTAGTAGCAGTAAATACAAGGCGCTATTGTGGGACTCCCAGCAACCTCCACCTTTCAAACATGATCTCAGGCCCGTCTGGGATGAGTTGACCAAGACGGGTGTACTGGATCCAGAGGACGGGATTTTCACGAGAGATATGTTTGTTATACCCTCCACATGGACCGAAGCTCGAAACTCTGGGAAAGGAACATTTGCTTCTCTACCTTCAGGTTAGGACTTTTGGTTGGTCGGCTCAAAAACAGAACTAATTATTTTGATTAATTGACATCATTTTCCTTTGTCATTATCTGTGAATTTTATTTGGGAAAACCCAATTGAGAGCTAGAAACACAGCCACTGCCTTACACACTGAAAGCTTTATCCCTTAAGCTACCACACACTGTGGTTTATAACTTTGTCAGGATGGTTAGATTATGAAATTAGCTGTGCATGGGTGCAGGTTAAGCCACTCAGAGCAGTAAGCTTGGAAGGAATAAATAGCATAATGTTGGTGTAGTATAACTAGCAATATCCCACTATAGTGGATTTTTTATTGAGATCTGGAAGGGTGTAGGAAAGACCCTGAAGCTGCGCTGCATGGCCATGAAGTAGTCATGAAGCAAAAACTCTGAGACAAGCTGCTCAGCAGACTGTGTGTCAGGACATTTTTTACAGCGTGAATATTACGGACTATGAGTTTATGACATTAAGAAAAAACTTTTTTTCAACATTTAGAATTTGAATTTTGACAAAATATTTATTTACCGCATGCAACTGACACAACAGTTAAAGAAACTGCAATAAAAGTTAATTTTAAAAGATTTGGCACAGGACAATTGAAAATTGGTGATGATTGCTGAGATGACTTGATCAATTTATATGCAATGTGTAGGTGCATGTACATGAATATTTGATGACAGTTTTTCTCATGTGTTTCACTGTATATTGCTTTCGGCAAAAAGGTAGTATCTTTATGTTTTTTTAATGCAAAAGATTCTTTAAAATATTGTTAACTCATTCAATGCTGAGCGCCCAACAGTGAACTCCCCTCATGTACTGGACAGTTTTGTTATGTCAACCTGAAATTAGGTCTACCCAGGAAAATCAATCAAAATTAGCAGGTTCAATGGCTGTTCGAGCAGAAAAAAAATGTCTCCTTGACCTTTCCCATTATGCATCAGGTTTAGTTCAAATAACTTGGTACGGTATAGATGAGATAGAGTCATTCTTTCTACAAAGATAGCGAGGCAGAATGCGAGAATACTCCTCGCTACTTTGTGGGCGGGGCCCAGCTTTCGTGAGTATTCTCATCCGTAGCACTGAATGAGTTAATCTTTATCTGTTGCAGAAGCAGACTTTTCCACTTGTCGGATATGTCACAAGAAGCCCGAACAAGGACTGAGGCATGAGTGTGGAGCTGTGTGCTGCTTTATGTGCTGGAAAACAGCTGTGTTTGATGTGAGTGATCCATTCTGAAGTAGATGCACCTCTACTTGAGATGAAAGTGGTTTTTTATTTGCTGGTACTTCTGCAGTGTGCTGAAATTACTGAAAATGTTCTGAGGAGGAGTTTGCTGTCAAGAGGTGTCAGATTAACTAAGTTTTGTGCCTTTCTTACAGAAAGGTTGGAGATAAACTTACAGTTCAGAGAAAAACGATTTGGGTCATTCACTGTTGTTGAGATGAATCCTTTTGATCGCAATAATGTAGTCTTGAGCCTTTTGGCTTTCACATAAGCATTTCCAGTTTTATAGACTATCTGTGAAATGTGTCCATCTTTTTTTTTAAGTCAAGAAAAGGGGTGTTTAATTAAAAGTTTTAACATTTTCTAACACTGTTCTCTGGGTGTCAGAAACCTTGATTTAATAATAATAGCATTTGTATAGCGCAAATCATCGCTCAACAGCAAGTTCTATGCGCTTCACAATCTATACTATTACCCCAGCAAACCTGAGAGCATTCTGAAACAACCTCAACTTCTTGGGAAGCATACAGTGCAAGCAGCCATTTATAAGCGCTAAAACACTAACATATTGACAAGATCTTCCGCTGTCTATGGCCGGGTACCCATTCCCACCTGGTTGAAGTGAGGAAAATTCGTGTAAAGTGCCTTTCCCAAGTACACAACTTCGGGCCCGCGGCTCTAACCCTTGAACCCGCAATCTCACGATTACGAGTCCGGTAGCCTAACCACTAGGCCACCGATGCCACTATATGTAGCAGATTTAAGCAATTTTAATCTGCTGGTTGCTATGTAAACACACTGCATGCCAGGTGGACAATAAGTTTAGAATGACCCAAGTGACGTAGAACATGGCACTGTAAATGGAGGAAATGCTATGCAATAATAAGCATTGAATGAAGGCAAACAGTTTAAGGCCTCATGTCACAAAAATGTCTTTTAGTTCTGAATTTTATTTTCATCGTGTTCACATCCTGGTTAGGTCCAGAAATCTTTAAACCTCGGTGACGCTTAAAAAATATAAATGTAGTCATTCTTCTCTGTCAGCTGTCAATGTTAAAGTTATAGTGCTTTCATTACTTCCAAACAGTCCATAAAACATTAAATACATCTGTGAGGGTCGAGTATGGAAAACCGCTTTGATATTGGAAAATACGTATTGTCTGTTTATTAGTATTGCCCTCATGGACTTGCTGATGCTAAAGAAAAATTATGAACTTTCAAAACTGGATTTGTAATAAGAATGAAGCCCATAAGTGAGGTGGAAAGATGTTTTGCTACCGCTTTGAATAGCTTAAATTCATTAAATGTAGAAAAGTGTGTGAATAGTTTAGAGTTTAGAAGGGGATAGGGCGGGGGTGTGTGTTTATTTCATCTATGTCTATCTTCTTGATCTGTCGAGTGGGTAGAGTCAGTTTTTTGGTTTTGAAAAATTGACAAGTATGCACTTATTTATACTTTTTTTATAGTTGTGTGTCCATGTGAAGTCTGTTATATGACTTTTCAATTGCTCACTTGGATGGCTTGTTCATTCAGGTTACGTTTTCAGTCCCTTTGGGAGACTGACACTAAGAGCATTGTGGCTTGTTATGTGCATGCTTTTATCTTTCTCGTATTCTCTCTCCACCAATTGATGAGTATCTCTTTATTTGAACAATCACTTTCTTCCCAGGGCCCGGAAGACCGCAGATGCCCATACCCTCCTTGCACAGGGCGGGTGAAGAGGAAACATTTACAGATTGTAGCCGCAGACCAGGGTGTGTCATGATCCTCACTGAAGTGGAACGTCAAGAGCTTTTGTTTTCAAGGATGAATACATATTAATTCACTGAACGGTACCCCTATAACATTTGTTTTCTTCATACACTGACAGTATCCAAACCCTGACGAACCAGTGCTGGTTTTTGGGGAATAGATTGGGAAGCCAAACAATTTTTTTATATGACTATCTAAAAATCTAAACGTGTCTGTCTTTAGCAGTCAATTCATGAAATGTTGTTAGTTGATCCTGTCTGGAGGAATTCCAACAAACGTCCTAGATCAGTTGTTGGCTCATGAGTATCAGTGTTTAGTGTTTTGAAAAGGATGGCAACTACTGATTCAGACATAGAACATAAGTCAACTGATAGAAATAGTATTGAAAACGTTTGCACTTGTCTTGTCTTTGTTACTTTTTAAAACATTACTTATTTATGAAGTGTCTGTGTAGCTTTATTACCCTTTTCTTTGGACCCTGAAGTCTGTCATCTCTGTGCTTGTATGCCATTATGTCATTCGCCAAGCTCAGGACACGTCCAGATTCCTTCTGATACATCGTTACCTGTGCAGTGTACACATTGAAAAGCCTTGGAGAGAGGGGGATCCTTGGGGCAGTCCTGGAGCAATTGATACCGGATCTGAAGTCCATTCACCCTGTCTCAGAGCCATTTTTCTCTCCACTAGGGCTACTGCTACCCATCTCACCTGCCATATGTCCACATCAAATCCAGGAGGCGGTCGATCAAACGTTCATAGTTGACTCGGTTGTTAGCATCCTCAAGGTCAAGTGCCGTCACAACTGTTTCCTTCCGCTGCTGAAAGCCTTCTTAGATGTCGTACGCCATGACAGCTGCATTCACTGCACTTTCTCGATGGGGTCTAAAGCTTCAAAGCTCATTTGTCAACAAGGACTTCTCTAAGTGTGCTGATATTGTCCGGCAACTATCTTTTCCAGAATTTTCCCATAGGTATTCTGCATAGCTATGATCCTGTAACCACTGAGAGCTGTGCAGTCTTTTCCTGGTTTGGGGATTCGTATCAACCAGCTGTACAACCTTTCTTCAGGGATTTTACCAGTGCCAATGCTCATATTGAAGTCTTTTGAACTTTTGTCATTTCTTCAATCATCTCATCGTCTGCTTCTTTCATGTGGCAATATCTTACACCATCGGGCCCTCCAGCACTGTCTTTGGCATGTTTTACTGTTCTGGAAACCTTTTCTTCAGATGTTTTGCATTAATGTAACTGTAGCCTACCTTCTTTTCTTTTGTCAAGATAAAAACCAATTGATCATTCTGTGTATGTGTCATGCATATAATTCGAACTTTTGGTTATTTGTTTGTTGAAATAAAACTCGGCCTTATGCAAAGAAAACAAAAACAAAACTGTGACAAAGCTGTACCTGTACCCGTGGGCGTGGGCGCAGTTACACACAATTTGCAACCGACCACCCCATGACCCTGCGTCGTCGAGCAGCGCAACGAAGGGTGGGGGCGGAGAGGATGGCGGGGTAACAAAAGTGGGACTCACGAAGTGGCATTGATATGATACTGTTCTGTTTTAGGCATACAACGAGCCCGAGGCTTAGTGTTCCTCGAGCGCTCGCTGGCTCGCGATTCTTTGAAGCCGACTGAATGGCGAATCGCCTCTCTCAGATTTGGCGAGCAAGATCCAGCTCTACCATATAAAAGTCTGATTCATGTGTTAATATCACATTTGGGGGCGTGTCAAAAGAAATAGAAATAATTTTTTCACAAAGTTGCATGGCTGTATGATAAGTTCTATTTTTTTCATTTTTGCAAAACAGCTAATCGTAATTGATAAAGGCAGCAGCAGTGTTTTAAAGTGCTCTTTATGAAAACATTGAAGTTTTTCCCCCTTTGCATGTTACTAGGGGTATGAAGCTTACTGTGAAGAATGGGTCAATGACATCAGCTGTTATAATATAATTCTTTCTTGTTCTAATGTTCTTCTAATCAAGCCTGCCATGCTGTATGTGAAAGTGGTGCTGATGGGTCCAGGATAAACAACTCGCACCAGGTTCATTGAATCCACAAATCTCAGTCTTGATTTATGATTGCTATGACAAGTCTACCGTAATGAGTTTGCCTCACAGAAAGGTGATGGTAACTCATGATGAAGTTTCTTTGTCCTATATTTAGGAATACTCTCCAGTGTGTAAGGCAAATGAAGTTTTTCAGTAACTTATTGTACATTAGATTTTTTCTTGTATTTAATTCTCGCTGAATGCGAAGAAGCCTGTGATATTCATTGACATGCTTAAGTTGTTCCATAATAACACTTTGACAGTGTAAAACAGTCCCTCTCTGGGATCATTTTTCTGGGAACTGGGGATGGTGACAGGTCATGGGGTTTGCCATTTTTATCATGTATTGTCTTGGGCACCGGAGGATGAGAGGACTGATGAAAGTTAGTGAGCTGGGTGTGTATTTATGTTTGATAGAGAGGGTTTCTTCTGTAAAATTAAAAACCTTTTTGAATTCAAAGATCATCTAATTGATTTGA
>NW_004797454.1:457030-458507 GCF_000002075.1 Aplysia californica
CTACTAAAACTAAAACAAAAATAATGAAGTGTTGGAAAGAGCTGGGATTGAAGATATACCAGGGACACACAATTGTGGTGTGGTTTGCTCTACTCTCTACCTTATGCACTTGACAGATTTGGGAGAGAGTATGTAAGTAAAGTAAGTTTTAGTAAGTAGGCCACCCACGTATTAGTAAGTATGTAAATGTAGATCTAAGTATGTAAGACTGTAAGTAAGTTAGTAAGTAAGAGAGGCTGAAGACGTGGTGTGTTGGGGTTTTGGTGGAGGTATATGGGGTGGGGATAACCATGCTGGGGCACCTGATGAATAAAATACTGGTAGATTCTACCTATGATGATGTTCATATGTGTACACATGTTTTTGATTGTCTACAACAATAAATTAAGTGCTGGAAATTACTTGCATTTGTTTGACGTCATATTTTGGGGGACCCCAGCATCATCATAATCTTTGACACATGTGATCTCTTAACACATGAAGGACCTGCACACTAACCCAGGTCTATTATGCTTTTGGTGGGGATTCGGTGCTGACAAAATATGGTGGGTGGTTGGCCTGTCCCCTTGGTTTTATGCAAAAAAAAATTATGAAATTATGCAAACTGAGCCCCAAAAATGTGAAATTATGCGACTGTTAATTTTAACAAAGAATGATGAAGGAAAATAATCAGAACTTATGCAAAAAATGGTCAAATTTTGCTAAATTATGCGGGGTGCATAAAACCACGGGGACATGTTTGCGGGGACTCTCTGATTCTGATGTTGTTTGCTCCTTCTGTCCTATTAAACAGTTGTCCTCCTTATCTCTTCCTCCTTTTTTGTGGCCATCATGTTGGCTTTGGTAAAATTATTTTTACGATGTACTTCTTTCCACTTTGTGTTGTTATGTCAAAAGGTTGTTCTCTTATTTATGGACATTGAGTTATGATGGTCATAAACACTCATACTTCTGACTGGCGTCTGTGGTGCAATGATCAGGTGCATCATCGTTGCATGCTGGAGATCTGAGTCCGAGTCCAGTATGGTGAGAATTTTTATTGAGTATATTCTTGTCTTTCTGTTTGGATGATGTATCCCTCTCAGCTTGGGTGATCCAGACAGGCAGGGTTGAAACCTGTCTCTTAACCCTATCCGTACGTCATGTTTTACTATCGAATCTATACGACGTGGGGAACTCTGTGCCTCCCTTTACCAAAGAGGAAATTTACTCGTTAGTCATAATCCGATCCGTACGCTTAGCATAGCAGTCTGTCAAAATGATTTTCGGAGAAATACTGAAAGTTTCAAAGAGATCTTCGTACTTGAAGTATTCTAAAATGTGAAGAATACAACCGCGGGGGTACAAAATGAACCCAGGGCGTACGGATAGTGTTAATTAAATGGTCTAAATTGTGATGATGGGTATGGGAGGGAGGGGGGGGATAGTAAAAAGCACACACACACACACACACACACACACTCTTCTCTCTCTCTCT
>NW_004797454.1:458995-461058 GCF_000002075.1 Aplysia californica
TTTTATGTTTGTTACTCTTTTGTAACACCTCTAATCTTCTGGCGCTCATATGACCTTGCAGTTGCAAGCGCCTTAAAACCTCTACTAAAAAAAACTATAAACAAATTTTCATCCTGCACGAAATCCTACTTCCATCGATGAATGTTCTCCATGCATAGTGGTAGTTGCAATAGATTTCTAAGCTAAACGTAATCGAATCTATGTGGGAGTGGGATGAAAACAGGTACGAGGACGAAAACGGGTTCTCCGGAATTTGATTTACAATAAAATGATATACAGTGTATATTAAATTTTCACACCATTACGTTTAATACTTCATGAATGTATACATTTTATTTTTACTTATAATACCGTATGATAATTTGTTATCGTTTTATGTGAATTCGTTAGATACAATATCACTACATTTATCAGTCAATACATTTATAAAGTCAACACAAACAATCAACGCTCTATTGCTGGTCACTCGCCACTGTGTTCGTCTTGCGTTGTTTTTGAGCAAGGAACGACCATGTCTTGCTCAAAGCTATTCCAAAGTGACCACCCCCCTTAACTTATTGTTATAATATAATGGTACTCTTCTAGGATCATACCTATACCGTGGGTGGTTGGCTGGTGCTCTGGTGTGGTTTGCTCTTTCTTTCCTATCAAACATCTATCGTCCTGATCTCTCCTTTTTTATGTTTGTTACTCTTGTAATACCTCTAATCTTCGGCACTTATATGACCTTATTGTGTTGCAAGTGCCGTAAAACTCTTACTTAAACATAACTTTATGCATTGTTATAATAATATAATGGTAGGTCTACTCTCCTGGGATCAGACTTATTCCTTTATTTTAAATATTTGTTAAAAAACAACAACTCAAAAGCTTTCAACTTTTTTCTTCTTCGCATTCCCCTGCTAGATATCAGAGTGGTAGTTGACTTCTGGTTCTTCAACCTGCAGTGCAGTGCAACTGATTTTTTAAAATGTATGTACCGTTTTCCCTACTTTTTAGGGTCCCTTACCTTCAGGCAACCAAATTCCGATTTTGAAGATACACAATGGGATTTTATACTGACAATGACAAGAGTATTTTCGTGGGTGGCTTGAGGGTGCCAGTGGTAGTTCTGCTTCTTTACTTTCCGTCTGTTTTTTTCTGTGTCTGTTTTTTCTTTTTCCCAGCACTTAATGATCCTTATTGTGTCCCTATGTTTCTCTTTACTTAAACAAAACAAACCGACAAGAGTACTTTCAGTGGATGGTTGGTACGTGCTCTGGTGTGGTTTGCTTCTTCTTTCCTATCAAATATCTATCGCATTTATCTCCCCTCCTTCTTTTTCGTGTTTGTTTCTCTCTTGTAGCACCTGTAACCTTCGTCACTTATACGACCTTATTGTGTTGCAAGTGCCGTTAAACACTTTCTAGTGGGTGGTTGGCGGGTGCTCTGGTGTGGTTTGCTCCTTCTTTCCTATCAAACATTTATCGTCTTTATCTCCCCTCCTTCTTTTTTATGTTTGTTACCCTCTTGTAACGCCTCTAATCTTCGGCACTTATATGACCTTATTGTGTTGCAAGTGCCGTAAAACTCTTACAAACACAAAAAACACTTTCTAAAACGAAGACAGTATTTTCAGTTTGGGTAGGAATTAAATTTGAATTTTGCACAGGTGGAGGCCGAAGCCCACTCCTATCGAGTTTTGGAATACCAGGGGATCTTAAACTTAAACGTTCTCAACTTGCACACGGGTCTTCCAAGACTTGTTCGCCCTTATCCGAGAAGGCTAGTGTTCGATTTTGCCTACCTTAAGATCATGGTTGTAGCTGATAAACAGCTGAAAGGAGCTAGGAGTAGTAGTAGAAAGTCACGGAGTAAAGGAGAGAGGAGGCTAGAAGAATTCAGGGGTGGAGGAGAAGAAAGTGGAGACGTAAGCAGCAGATAACAGAACAGGACTAGAGAACAGGAAAGGTTGTGAAGAAAGTGAAAAGAGAAATTTTTAGAGAAGAACAATTTTCCCTCGTTTTCAGGTTTCGAACCCTGGACATTTTGAATGAGAGGTGAACACTGTGCCTTTAGACTCT
>NW_004797454.1:462330-464222 GCF_000002075.1 Aplysia californica
TAGGGGGCATATTAATCTAATCTGGGCTTAGAATAGAACTGTGAGTTATGCCAAAGCCTGCGTGCGCCCTACGAAATTTCGCAGCCTGCCGATCTGCGAGGTATGGTGACGTCACTATTGTTCTGAAACTACTGAAACTGGCGGGCAATTTGTGGCCTCGCGCAGCGGACTGGTTATTAAAATTGAATTAACTAATCTATCCTGGAGTGTTCCGGTACAAGCTCTTACTCTTAACTTTGCTCGTTGTTTGCTGTTGCATTGTGGGTGCTGTAGGGTGTAAAAAGAAGGAAGAAAGAAAAAAGAAGGAAGAAAGAAAAACGAAGAAACAAAAGCAGACGAAAAGTTCGGAAAAGAAAAAAGGGGGAGGGGTGGAGAACAATACGAAAAAAAGAGAAGATTACAACGTATAAATAAAGACTCACACGCACCAAAAACAGTAGGAGTCGGATAATGTAGACGTCATCTGCTCATACAATAGAAGACAGCCATCACACCTTGGCTACTGGCTACATTGGGAACTGTTTGATAGAGCTTCGTTACAACGGGATCTGTTAATTTGTAGCTGGAGAAAAAAAAGTTCACACAGTGACAGAGAAGAGAAAACTGGAGCGCATTATCAGAAGCTCTTTTCCAATCTGCAAATGGAATATTCAGTAACACTACAACCATAGTTGTAATTGTAATAATAACATACATGTAGTTCGTCCATCAACGTCGAACGGTAACCAATGCATCCACAGGGGAGAATAAACATTTATCAAAGGAAATAGGAGAATAAGAAGAATGAAAGGTTAAAATGACTTGTGGCTTCTGCTATGACCGGTGAAACCAATTCTGAAGGAAAATTTGCCACATTTTGTTGAGCATTCAAAAGTTCCGCTGCCACCAGTGGAAGTGCGCTGCTTGAGCACTTCTCTTTTGATTTCAGCAAATATAGACATTTAATTCATGTATTACATGTACACTGTCCAAGGCTGTGCACCCTGACGCAGTTCCAGGTCACTCATGGAGCACACAATTGGACTCTATTTGGAACCAAATGAAGGGCAAGGGTGGAAAGGGTGCACGCGTGCACTCAACTTGAGCGAGGCTTGTGTTAGTCTATGCCTTTTGCTTGCACGCCCATGGTACTCACGGACAGTAAAAGTAAAAGATGTTTGAAGATTAACGTTTGAGCCATGTGGCCCAAAGCTGGGAACTAAAATAACAATGGGAGTAAAGATAACAACAAACACGCCTACTTCATTTGGAGTTATTGGGCTCGAAACTGAAAGGCCGTGGGTTCAAATCCCGTCAGGGGCCTGATGTTGTGTCCTTTGGAAAGGCACTATACACTTATTTTCCTCACTTCACCCAGGTGAGAATGCGTATTCTGGCTGTAGACAGCGAAAGATCTTGTCATATTGTTCATGTTTGAGCGCTTAATCGGCTGCCTGCACTGTTATATGTTTCCTAGGAAACCGAGAACGTTTTTGAGTGTTTTAGGGTCTTTTACTTTTGTTTTAGTACGGTTTTACGGCGTTCACAAGTGCATACGGCCATATGAGCGCCAAGGGGTGGATATCAAAAGAGAAGTCCAAACGGGGAATCAGGCTTACTCTGCTCACCCCTCTAGCCTCAACAGGACAAAGTCTGCGTCTACTATTAAGGCACCCCGGAAAGAGCAGTTCACAAGAGAGTGACAAACGCATACAAAAGAAGTAGAGGAAAATCAAATAGTAGGGATGAGGGGAAAAAAAGCAGCAGTTCCCCCTATGTTGTTCCGGCAGAGCATGAGCATGACATTGATAAATCAGCCCATTTACAATGCTGCTGTACGTAAGAGATATGTCAATATCCTTCCTTTGGGAATGGCCTAAAGACACTTCAGTCAGTGGCACTGCCCGCCCGGG
>NW_004797454.1:466284-472470 GCF_000002075.1 Aplysia californica
AACCTACAGCACAGCTGGCTGATTTTTACACTTATACGTTTGACTTTTTCTTACTTTTTAGAGCCCCTCGTCTCCAGGGAGCCACATTCTGATTTCGAAGGTACTCACATGTTTGTAGTTTGTGTACGGACTAGAGTATTTTTTCAATTTCAGTAGGAATTAATTTTGAATTTTGTCCAGGTGGCAGCCGAAGCCCATTCTAATCGATTTTTGGACCACCAATTAATGTTAACTTGCACTCGGGACTCCCAATATTTGTTGCCATTATTCGAGACGGCTAGGTGTTTGATCTTAACATACCCTAAGCTCACAGGTGTGATTGAAAGACAGCAGTTGAGTAAGAAGGAGCCAGGGGTAGCAATAGAAAGAGTCAGGAGTAAAGGAGAGAGGGTCCCTCCAATAGGAGGCCGGGGTGAGAGGGAAGACTGGAGAAGAAAGCAGACGACAGAACATGATTAGTAGAGAACAGGATAGGAGGTGAAATGGAGAACATTTTTAGAAAAGATTTTCATCGACGCTGTCAGGTTTCTGTCCCAGGACCTTTTGAATGAGATGCAAACACCATACTCCTAGACCATGAGAGGCCCTCTTTTGTATAATTTCTAAGGATTGTTTTGCAGTATGAGATTGGTCGACAGGACACAACCTGGCAGAACTCCTCTGTCCATCTTATTTTAAGTTCTTTGTTGGCGTACGCTCCCTCATTTGAACAACAGCATTCTGGTCCTAGTAGGCTACCAATCTATTATAACGTTAAACCTTTTTGTCTATGTCTCGTTCTTCCAAACTTTTGAATAGGTAATTATGTCTAAGTTTATCCAAATATTTTGGATAATGAGCAGTGAAGTGTATAATACTAGCTGGACCCCCTTTCGATTAAAGGAATGATCGTTGCATTAGCATCAACTGAAAGTCATTGGCCTACTATATTTACACTCTACTGGAATGGAGCAATAAATCTTGAGAGATGCCACAAAAAAAATATTTAAAAAAATTAGAAGGTCTAGATATTATAGAGATGTGATGTTGGGATTGATTCTCTATTCCGTTTTCGTGGTTGTACACTCCAGAATTTTAAAGGTGTGGCACAGTGCGCACTGCAAGTGAAGGGAAACCTCACTTGTTTACAATTGCGTTTTAGAAGACGGACTTTCCAAAGATTAGATCTAAACGAAACTAGTGAAAAACTGAAAAAACAAACAAAAGGGACTTCAGGCTCCTCATTACAACAGTACACCCTTTAAATGACTCTGAACCGCCATTAATTTGGTCAAATTCCAAAGTTAAGTGGTTCGGAAGTTTTAGGCGGCCAAAGTGACGAACTTTCACAGATATGCTATGTGTAGATAATCATAGATCTTTCTGTGTTACCACACATCTTTCCAAGAACATTGATAAAGTGAATACTGCATTAACTAACTCTCTTATCAGGAGCAAAGTCAAATCATGTTTTAGATTCCCCCCTCTGACCTCTGAGATTTTTTCGTCCTTAACCGAAAAGGCTAGGTGGTACATGTAGATCTTTCCTACCCTAAGATCGTGGGTATGGCTGTAGTAAGAACGAGCCAAGGAGTAGCAGTAGAAAGACTGCAGGAAGAGTCAGGAGCCCATAGGAGGGAACCAAAAAAGGGGGGGGGGGGAGGGGGCAGAAAGTGGAGACGAAACCACGACAGACCATGGGTAGAGAGCAGGAAAGGAGGTGAAAGGAGAACATTCTCGAGAAGAAAATTTTCCGTCGCTGCCAAACTTCGAACCCGGCACTTATTGAATAAGAGGCGAACGCCGTACCTCTAGCTAGACCACGAGATCGAGCCCCGTGGTATATGTTTGAGAAATATCAAATTTGGAATATTTCAACCAAAATGAAGTGAAGCGACAAAACTTGACAATACAACTTCTTAAAAATCACCCATAATGTTTATTTATGCATTGAAGAACAAATTTATATAGATCTAGATTTTTAACTGTTTTTTTGTTGTTGTTGCCAAATACACTCAAGAGAGCTGGTGGCTTTTTGAATTGTATGCTCCAGGTGTTTTGTACCATTTCTTTCCAGACTAATCGAATACACCGCTGGAAAATTTGAATAACTTGTGGCAGGTTAGTGGGCCGATTCTTTGGACCTCCTGTTCAACATTGAGTTTCAACTATTCGATTGTTTGCGTGTTTTTTTCCCCATAGACTTTTTCTGCCTAGCCCCCCCCCCTCCCCCCAAGTAAATAATTGAAGGGGTTCGAGTCGGGGGAATACAGTGACCATTCATTTGTAAGCTTTCGGCCTATAAGGCGTTCCCTGAACCTTTCTTGCAACCATGCAAGGGTAACTTTTGATGTGTGGGATGTGGCCTCACTCTGTTGGAACCGGGTCCCCTCAACAGCGTAATCCCTTCTTTCTCTTTCTCCATCCTCCCCCCCCCTCCCCTCCCCCCTCTCTCTCTCTCTCTCTCTTTTTCTCTCCCCTCTCTCTCCAAAACGTATCAGATATCCAACTAATGTGACTTTCGTATTGTTTAATCGTCCTTGTCCTAAAACCAGAACGGGTGATCACACCCTTGTAGCTCAGTGTTTTAAGAAGTTAAAAAACTCAGTTCTGGTTGAAATTACATAAAAACAAAACAAATACACACTAAAAAACGTGTTATTTTTTAAACACGCATATTGATTTCCTTCACATTGACAAATTTAACCCTATCCGTACGCCCTGGGGTCATTTTGTACTCCGGCGTTGTATTCTTCACATTTTAGAATACTCCTAGTTCGAAGATCTCTTTGAAACTTTCAGTATTAAAAAACAAACAAACACATTTTGACTGACTGCTATGCAACGCGTACGAATCGGATTAACGAGTAAATTTCCTCTTTTGAAAGTGGTGACACAGAGTTCTCCACGTCGTAGGCCTATGAACTATGAATACGATAGAATCCCCAACCCCTTGGTTGAACGTTAATTGTTCGCAGCTCTGTTGAAATCGGTGCAAAAATAACGAAGTCATTGCCCTTTAAATTTGGTCTTCTTCTTTTTCAGACACTATGACATAGATCTATAACAAAAAGCAGCAAACTCTTGCAGCGTAGCAACCTTCTGTCCTCTGTCTCATTCTGCGGCCCGAAAACGGCACCAGGGAATTCACAGCTCTCCAGAGGCGGGAAAATAATATACCAAACGTAGAGCAAACGTTGTGCTTCTCAGGTGTTGACCTTTACAGACCCAGGACAGATGAAGCTTTCGGGAGAAAGGGGGGGGGGGGGTTGCGGTGAGTTAAATTGTGCATTTAGTCTCTCGTGTTGCAACTCACAGGGACGAAGAATGTTTCATGTGAGGAGCTACAAACCTTTCTCATACCATAACCAATTAGAAACAGCTGCATGACCTTGCGATGAAACTAAAAGAAAAAGCAAAACAAAACGTCAAAAAGTGGCAGAGATCAAAGCACTTGGTATTTTGACATTTAGAGCATCCCCATAGTACATGTATTCATTTATTTATGAGCTGTTAGGGTAACTGTCTTATTATTATTTTTAACGTATACAATAGTTAGTTGTCTAGAAGCAACAACAACAACAACAACAACAACAATCATAACAACAACAACAACAAATATTGGGCGGGAATCCGCACCTACTTAACTCTTTGGAGACGTAACGGACACATATGTCCGATTATTTGCAGGGAAAAGTCAACATTTTGGCACATTTTGAACCATCATACCCAAATCAGAAAAATAATTTCGCATATTTCACAGTATGCACACTATTTTAAGCCTTTTAACGTTTCAGATAAATAAAATAAAATAGAAAAATATGTTTTACCGACGAAGTTATGCCCCAAAACAGAGCATCTCCAAGCGTTGACGAATGACCAGAAAGCGCGTCCTCAATGAGTTAAAAACAAAATTGATAGCCGCAAGAAGTTTAGATATGAGTTGAGGCTACAATCAACTCTATTTGTTAAATCTATTTCACTATTGATGCTATGCTTACTATTATTTGATTAATATGTTAGCGCCGTATCACTGTTACCTTTCACACTTTTTCTTTGTAGTTGTTAAAAGTATAGCCTCTGATCAAATACGGTGTGACAAGCAAATCTTAGAGGTTTGCACAGGTGGAATGCTGGAGTGCTCAACAATCTCCGACAGTTTAAGGGTTAACTGAAACAAAATAAACCAAATAATAGCACACCCAATCTAACGATTTTCGCAAGATACAAACTTAGCAGTAAGAACCTTCTTTAATAACAACTCCAATCTAGTGTTTCAACTACTTAATTAATGAGGGGATTTTCCAAACATATAGATCGTGATAAATATAAGAATGCTAATACCGGCGTCTGTGGTGCAGGGGTTAGGCTTTTCGTTGTAGCATGCAGGAGATCCGAGTTCGATTCCCGAGTGGGGAGCATTTTTATCAGGTATCTCGTTCTTTCTGCAGGGATGTTGTATCCCCATAAGCTGGGGCTGGCCCTTACAGGTATGGTCGAAGGCTTCCTTCTAAATGAACAATACAACCCCCCCCAACCCCCTCCCCCAAAAAACAACAACAAACAAACAACAAAAACAACAACAAAAACAGAACAACAACAAAAAACAAAACAAAAAAACAAAACAACAATAACAACAACAAAAAACAAAAAATAACCTCCCACAAAACAAACAAAGCAAAAAAACAACAAAAAACAACCAAAAAACAACAAAAACAAAACAACCAACAAAAAAAGACAACAATACAAAACCCAAAAAGCTTACTTTGAGGATCTAATCCAAACATACAGACTCAGACAATATTTTATAAAGATTCAAATGAGGCTTGCAGTACCGAGGGGCTTTTTGTTTATACTTTGTAAAAAAAATGGAAGTTTCCTTAATTCCCAGGGCAAAAATGCGACAGGAGGGAATTGACTCGTGCGAGCCTAGAGCAAGATGACCTCTGCCAAACATCCATCAGCAGTATACAGAAGAAATTCGCATTCCAGACAGCTCTCGCACTTCAGAGGCACGCGAGGAGGTATTGGAAGGGTTTGGGAAGTTTATGAGTAATTTTTAGGTTTATTTTTGTTGGAGGAGAGGGGGATGCGGGGGCGATAGTTTGTTCTTTTGTAAGTGTATAAGACAATGTATTTGTGGTTTAACATTAATAAAATGATGAAAGACAATGGAATGATAAAATTCCACTGGGGAAATTTGGTTTACAATGGTATAACATGTTTATATACTTGGTAGTCTACATAATGAATACATAGACACATAGATATATACACACACTTAAGCATACAGATATTATACTACAAACACGCTATTGCTGCTTGCCAAAATACTACGGCACAAAGTTTTGTTCGAGACAAGAGGTACACATTATTAACTCAGTAACTCCTTTAACAACTTTCAACAATAAAAATAGAACCTTCGTTTAGACAACGCTAGAATAAAATGCAGAAAAAATCTTCAAAGAAAGATAGGTAGGCCTACATGTATTATGCTTACATAAAATCTAATGAGCTTTGTATAAATGGGACGCGAATCGCAACCGCGAAGGTGGAACTCTCTTTACATGAATACACACGAGAGGAACACTGTAAAAGCATAATAAATAGAAAGAAGGGAGAATGCCATGCATGTTGCCGAGTGTTTGAGCGTCTGCCGGGAGTAATATAGTAATATTAGACTGTAAAGCAAATGCAGCCTTTTTGTTTAGTTTAGTTAAATAAGAGTTTTACGACGCTCACAACTGAATAGCTTGCTCCTGAGTGAGGATACGTGCTATATAAATGATATTTTACTATCAAAACAAACAGATAAACAACTTGCCCAAAAATATTATAAAAACATCAAGTTCGCGCTTTGTTTCTCAACTTCCTATTTCCTGACGATCTCCTTCTGTAAGCATTGCTATATCATGTCTATATTGGTGTTTTTTTAAATCCCCGTTTTCTCTCTTGAACACAGTGCTTACTACTGGTGATACGTTTACAAAAGTATAATAACATTTCGCTTCCTCGAAGTGACACAATCACAATACATGCAGTTCATTTCTATAAAACATATCATCTGTCGTGTTATAAGATTTGGCAGACTTGAAGTCCACAAGATATAGAAGCGTGATCGTCCACAATAGAGGCGTGACCACCCACAAAGATACATAAACCCTTCAAAAATGAGAGGCGGAGGGGAAAAAAGGAGAGAGAGAGAGA
>NW_004797454.1:474048-475002 GCF_000002075.1 Aplysia californica
GTGTGGCCTATACCCTGCCAGGGGTGAAAGTCATTGATGATGATGATGATGATGTACAGGGCATGTACGTGAAACCTTCGACTCATATCTAGATGTATTGCCCCTCTTGCTACACTTTAAATCCATTACATTTCACGTCCTTTCCTGCTCTCTAATCATGTTCTGTCATCTGCTTTTGTCTCCACTTTCTGCCACCTCTACGCTCTGCCCCCTCCTCTGGGCTCCTGACTCTTTTGCAGCCTTTCTACTGCTACTTCTTGGCTCCTTCTTGCTGCTGTCTTTCAGCTGCATCCCTGCTCTTATGGCAGGTAAGATCTAACACCTAGACTTCTCGGATAAAGGCAAACAATCTGGGAGGTCCCGTGTGCATGTTGCGCACGTTAAAGATCCCTTGGTGGTCTTAAAATTGATAAGAGTAGGCTTCGACCGCCACACGTGGAAAATTCAGAAGTCCTACCACATGCAGTTGCAAACGCCGGAAAACACGTAACAAATCCAAACAGACGACCCGAGCAAAATGAACAAAACCAAAACAACAGCCCAAAACCCACAAAGGCTTAAAGTACATGTCATATGATTTTGGATGTTCAACGTTGTCTGTGGGCATAGCTTTAGTCAAAAGCAATGGTGCTGTGCTCTTCTGTTGTCTTTCTTGACTCGGCAGGAAGAATCGTTATCTCAAAAAGTTGAGCAATAGGGAATGGCCATATTGAAAACACGAGAAAGAACGACACAGGAATGTACATGAGTTACAAATCCTGTATGATTTATAAAATATATAACAGACTATACTTCAGTCGGTCCAAGTGATTTTTCCCATCGAACAATAAACAGCCTCCAAATCTTGTAGATACGGCTAGCCTACTGAAAGTGAAAGGGTGGGGTGGGGAAAAGATAGGTGCACAAACCGTGTACATTTTAGAACATAGTCTGTTTGCATGTATTGCAACCCCC
>NW_004797454.1:475622-478122 GCF_000002075.1 Aplysia californica
GTTGACCCATTAGATCCTTTTTTTCTATTAACTGTCTGCGCCCAACACGAAAGTCTTCTCTCTCGTCTGGCCCCGAAGAGGACCCTAATCTATGATTATATCTTGCTCGCGCCTCTTTGATCTTCACGACCTCATTAGCCCCTGGAAAGCGCCCAGATAACCGCCAGTATAATCGAGACCGCAGTGAGGGCAGGACCCGGGTAATCAGGTGTTCATGCTTTGGGTGTATGAGTACTCGAGTCCACTCAAGTATTCGAGTATTTAGTCGCTATGAGTATTCTGTTGAACACTGGCCCGAATCCAAAACATCCGATTACTGGAGTACTTTATTTTTTTCCCCATTCAGTAGGACATTTAGTAGAAATAAAGGTTTAGCAATTTTCAACAGTTTTGTTCATTGTTGCATTGTATTTCTTTTTCGTCTTCTTCTTTTGCTTTGTTTGTGCACCATGACCATCTTAGCAATTTTGACATTTATTTTGTTTGTTATTCTTATTATCATTTATATTTCTATATGTGTTTTTGTATTATTTTTAATATTATATTAACTGGTAAGATTTAGTTTAGGCGTCAGCAAAGGATACAATGATCCTGAGCTCAGGATTCTAGCATCAGAGTACTCACTCGAGTATTTCATAATTACTCAGACTCGGACTCGAGTCCCAAATACTGGACCCGCACCGATCGGAGTCAGATCTAAGGCGTTTCGTATGTTAACGCTATCCGTACGTCGTGTTTGACTGTCGTATCCATACGAAGTGGGGAACGCTGTGCCACCACTTTCCAAATAAGGAAATGTACTCGTTAATCCGATCCGTTCGCTTTGCATAGCAGTCTGTCAAAATGATTTTTGAGAAATACTGAAAGTTTTAAAGAGATATTCATACTAGAAGTTTTCTAAAATGTGAAGAATACAACCCCGAGGGTACATAATGACCCCAGGGAGTACGGATAGGGCTAAATGTTACTTTTCATTTTCAACGTACTGTTCTGGTTTTGACTAGCGTTTTTGTTCTGTTCTCTGTTCTCCGCGTTTGCGACCCATTGTGTGTTGAGTGGAGCGATTGAAAATGGTGATGTTTCTCTTCCACTGACTATATCACAACCTACCTCATTACAGTCAATGATTAAGAGAAAGATAGATAGATAGATAGATAGATAGATAGATAGATAGATAGATAGAGATAGAGAGAGAAAGAGAGAGAAAGAGAGAGAGAGAGAGACAGAGAGAGGGGGAGAGTTTGAGTTTTAGTGGGTGGCTGAAGGGTGCTCTGGTGTGCTTTGCTCTTACCTGTCAAACATCTTGATCTATCGTCATTATCTCACCTAGATCATTTCTTTGCACGTTACTCTCTGGCAACTCCTCTAATCTTCGCCCCATTTGAGTGGCAATTAGTGCCGTAAAACTCTTACTAAACTTAGGCTAGAACAGTGTTCGATATCTTGCTCCTGGTTGGCTAGAGATGTGTGAGCTTTGCGCTTTGCAAAGTACTTTTACCAAAGAATATAGTGGAGTATCTTAGCATTTACTGCCAACGATAATTTCACAGCATCGTGTGGTGATGTTCGCGCCATCTCAGACGAACGACCAGACAGATCCCAGATGGATACTGAGCGATAGTGACTAAATCCTCTACTGTGCGGGTGTAGTGGAGCGGAAAGGATGTCCGAAGTGATAAAAATTTGTTGAATAAGCCTCTCACCTGCTTCGTGTTTACTTTACGTGCGTTGACTGGTTTTGTCAACGGGAAGCTGTACAGAGTAACGCTCTTTCGTTGTCATAAGTTCAACAGGACGGACCACCCCGGAGGAGATATTGCGATGCCGTCTCTTTGCCGACAACGCGAAGAAGCCCATAATCTTTACGTTTTAGACCAGTGTTTCTTTTAGTTAAGTTTTAGTAAGATTTTACGGCGCTCTCAGCTGCATATTTCGTATGAGCGCCATGGGGTGGGTGTCAACAGAGAAGTCCAAACGGGGAATCAGGCTTACTCTGCTCACCTCTTTAGCCCCAACAGCACAAAGTCTTCTTCGACTATGAAGGCACCCCATAAATAGCAGTTCAAAAGAGAGTGACAAATGTACTAAAGAAGTTGAGGAAAGATGATGATAGTAAGAATGATGACACACCGCAACAGAGCTCTTAAAAAAAGAAAAGAAAATAGGGTTTGTATTAGGGTTAGGGTTAGGGTCAGGACTCGGGTTCGGGTTCAGGTTAAGGTAGGGTGAGGGTAAGGTTTAGTGTTATGGTCAGGTTAAGGTAAGGGCTAGGGTTTTAGGGCTATGTTATTAAAAATTAGAATTGTTGCATTCTGAGCCTTTGGGCTAACAAAATTTAGAGTCAGCTGAATCAGTATATGATAACAGGTATCGGTTCTGGCAGCATGAGTATCTCTTTTAGGTGGCTCCACCGTAATTGTCAAAGATCAAACAACTAAGATTAAATTGTTTGTTTCCCCCGAAGTCGAACCATTTGAACTGATTGGTAGGATGCTGAGAG
>NW_004797454.1:483355-488014 GCF_000002075.1 Aplysia californica
CCGACGCAAGGCACATTCAAAGATAACGCTCCCTAAAAAATGCTCTTCAACAGGATTAACATCAGAAATGTCTTTACTTGGTTACAATCATAGTAATCTTGACAGTCTTGAAAAAAGCTCAACCAAGAGTTGTTCTCATGCAGAAAGAGCGTACAAGCCGAAAAAAAAATCGTATTTAGTTTTGTCTTCAGTATCTTCTATCCCTTCAGCCAAACTAAAGACATAAACTTCTAAGAAGAAAAAAAAACCCAAATTACCCGCAAAAAGCGTACTTGCCATACTGGGGAAAGGCTGATTTGCGGGGAAAAAGTAGAGCACTAAAACTGATCAGGTAAAAAGTGACTACACAAAAAAACTGGCTGAAGAAACGCTATCTGGGCAAAAGCTGACTGCAAAAAAGGCGGGGTGGGGAAAAAACAACTGATCGCGCAAATCTTGAGTAAGTTAATACTGTGGGCCCCGGCTCGCGTCGCTCCACGCGGTCACTTGAGGACCTCGACGTCAATTATCTCGCTCTGGCCGCTCTTCATCAAACGAGTCTCTCATGCCGAAAATTCACGGCCAATGAACCATTTCAAGGGCTATTCATCGGACACTGCCTCCGCTACAATTATCAGCGGTCAGTCTTCTGGGCCAGACCCGTGACGGCTGGTCAGTGGCCCAAGGCATTAATGCGGGAAATTAACAGACCAGCAGGGGCTAACGTCTGCGCGATCTTGACCTGGTATTGTGGGTCACCAGTGAAACAGCAGACGTCAGAAAGAAACTGTTACGCGTCACGCACTTGTTCCTTAGGGTTTTTTATTCGTGGTGAAGCTTAGCTCACTGAGCACGCGAGGTCAGACTGTACTTACAAATTAGTTGCGAAATTATATAGTATTATGGCAGGAAAGAAAGCAAGACATTCAAGACTCCCATGAACAATGGAATTCATCACTGAGCGGCTACGAGCAGTGTGGCAGTCTTGCACATGGTTCGAGTGGTGGGTTTGTGTTCACGAGGCCTACAAGTTTTAAGCCTTGAAATGTGGAATTCAGTTTAAAACGAAAGCAGAAACAAGATGCCGAGACTTTCATCTGAAAACCGTGAGAGTGAGAGGGCTATTGGACGACTACTGGCTGGCGAGTCTGGTCAACACGAGGTAGCTGTTACAGGCCTGCATGTCTCCACCATCGAGTCTCCAACGCAACCAGTGATCTCTCCTGAGTCGGAAGACAAAGAGCGGCAATTGCAGCCCAGACAGTTTCATTGAGGGCCAACACCAGATGGATCCGTTCCTGACACCCCAAAAGACAACCAGGAACTCCATCGGACGAACGGGACGGCCCTGAGTACCAGAACCGTAGAGCAGAAATTGCACCCAACAGGCCTCCGGCGCAGACGGCCGTGTCGCAGGCCAGTTCTGACCCCTCTGTACCGCTGTGACCGGCGTCTGTGGGCACAGACTCACACAAACTGGAGGAACAGACAAATGGAGAAGGGAGATGTTCACCGACAAGAGCAGATTCCACGTTAATCTGGCAAATGAGCTCATCCGTGTGTGACGCACAGACCTGAAGCTCTATGCTGATGCCAACGTCGTGAAGTGAGACCCCTGGGGAGGGGCAAGTGAAATGGCTTGGGGAGCTATCATCCTAAATCAAACGATTGAACCAGTCTTCTTCCAGAACTTGGTTCATGCACAAGGAAATGGGGTCACAGCTAAATGCTACATCGCTTAAGTTCTTTAGCCTCATGTGGTGCCCCTTTTCCAGAGGCATCCAAACTTCTTTTTCCAGCAAGACAAAGCAAGACATACTGCCCGTGTAACACAGCAGTTCCTGGGACAAAACAGCATCAATGTTTCGCCTCATCCAGCTCATTCACCTGACTTAAACCTCATCGAGTACGTAAGGACCTTATCCAGAGACAGCCCAACCAGCGACCACGACCAAGGACAGCTCCTCAACTGGCTGCATCCATCGGCCACTGGCCAGGTGTGGTTACAGATCTCAGGTCCATAGTTAAAGGCTGTCGTGAATTCTATGGAAAAACAGAGCAGTTATTGCCATCAATGGAGGTCCCACATAGTATTGACTTTCTGTCTGAAGTTTTAAGTCACAGAAATAGCATAGAATTTATTATATATCATAGTTTTTCTTTCCATGAAAAAAGCAATGTTTTGCATTGAGACCTTTTTAACGTATTACAGTAAAACCCTGATCACACGAACTTCACTGAACCAGATAATTTTTGTTCTTGTTAAGCAGAGTACCAAAGATTGTGATTACTTTCAAACTGTATGTTGTAACCAGACCCAACAGGATCACGTGCAAGGCAGCCGGTAACCTATTTCTAGTCATTAATAGCGCGTGCATTAATAGCATCTCCAGAGATGCCAACTCTTGGAAATTGAAAAAAAGGAGAGCCTTATCTTCGGCCTCAGATAGATGCCTACCACACAGAATGAGATTCAAGGGAGGTTGTAGTAGTTATTTACTTATTGGTTTTTCCACGCTACTACACAGTTTAGGAACAAGCAAACAAATAAATAAACAAACAAATATGCATAAAAAGAATAAATAAATCGTAACTGCAAAACATAAAAATTATCAGAATATTTGATACCAAAATGAAACAGCAACGTCCTCTCTAATCAGGTCATGGTGTGTTTTCTGGCCATGAAAAACAAGACAAAGACAGTCAAATTTGAAACGAAATTGCTAAAGTGGAGGCTATTAAACGTAATCAGTCGAACCTGCTCTAACGACCACATGTCCAAGATAATCACCCATACAGACGACCACTTCTCACTTCTCCCTTGTGTTTATTTATATTACTTACTTTACATTTCCGATCCAGCGGCCATTTGAGTTCTAGCCCTTTGGCCTGTCGATATTTATATTACAAAGATAAGGTTAAAGAGGTTTGTCTGCCTAAGACAACTACATGCTCTTTTCTCCTGGACTTTGGGTGACTATCTTAGACAATTTTGACTGTATCATCTATTACTTTAGTCCCTGTACCACTGCAATGTAGATATCTATAGCAAAGTCTTACCAAACATAGCATTTGTCCAACAGGTAAAGGAGGGTGTAGGTATCATGTGGTTACGTAAGTTCTTTACTATCTGAGCTTAGTGAACGATGGCCGATCTGCATGGACGCTTTCGGCCTTTCCTCAAAATACACCACGGGGGCTCTCGTCGTGGCCTAGAGGTGCGGTGTTCACCTCTCATTTAACAGGCCCCGGATTCGAAACCTGACAGCGATGGAAAATTTTCTTCTCTAAGAAAAATGGTCTCGTTATTCCTTTCCTGATCTCCAATCGTGTTCTGTCGTCTGCTTTCGCCCCCACTTTCTGCCCCCCCCTCCTTTTCACTCCCTTTGCCTTCTCCTCTGGGCTCCTGGCTCATTCTGCTGCCTTTTTCTAGCTACCCCTTGGCTCCTTCTTACTGATCTTAGGGAGGTCAGATCAAACACTTAGCCTTCTTGGATAAGAACGAAAAAATCTCGGAGGTCTCCTGTGCAAGTTGCGCACGTTGAAGCCATTAAGATGCCTATTTGGTCCTAAAATCGACAAGAGTAGGTGTCGGCCGCCACCCGGGCAAAATTCAAAATTAATTTCTATCAACTTGAAAATTCGTTATGTGCTCTGCGCGCTTATGTAGTTGCGAGTGCCGCAAAACACTTAGATCTACCCCCTGCCCCCCCAAAAAAGAAGATGTAGGTACATCGTGGTTACGTAAGTTCTTTACTCTCTGGGTAGTGGACGATGGCCGATCTGCTTGGACGCTTTCAGTCTTTCTTTAAAATACACCAGGTAGAGTGTACAGCTAGCTCAAGAGTTAAGATCAGGTCAGAATTCTAACTGCAAATGGACGTCCAGATCTATCTGTTTGTTCGCCTGTCTGTGTATCTGTCAGTCTGTTTACCTATTTGTTCATCTGTTTAAGCCTCCCCATCTTTTCCTTCCCACATTGAGCATCATGTGATGTTCGTCTCTGTTGTGGTAGAGTTTATACTTACTAAAAAAGACAACCCTTCAGAAACAAATAAACAACCCCTGAAACAAACAAGCAACTTCCCGAAACAAACAAGCTAACACACAAACAACCAAACAAGCAAACAAACAATCAATCAAACAAACAAACAAACACATAAGAATTGCATCTAATCCATTCAGTGAGTCTGCCTCTCTGTCTGTCTGTCTGCCTGTCTGTCTGTCTGTCTGTCACCTTTCTATTTCTAAAGATTTTTTTTGATAGAACAGGACTCAAAACAGTTGTCCCCTTTCTCTTCCTACCCTCCTTTTCCTTTCCCCTCCCTCCCCACACTCCCCTCCCCTTCTATCCACACTTTCAACAACTCTCCTCATCCCTGCCCCCCTCTCTTTATTCCTCCCCCTCTCTTCCGTCCCCGCCCCCTTTCGACATCTCTCTTTCTTTCATCTCCCGTTTTTATTTCTGACTGAAAATAAGAAGGCAGCAACACTGTGATCACATCAAAGGAAAGCCATAAAATAAAACAAGAAAGCTACAATGTAGTAACCCATAACCCTTCATCACTACAACAGGCCTGGGGAATGGGCAAAGCATACACAACATACACATATAAACGTTCCTTGTCAGAGGGGAGAGAGAGAAAGAGAGAGAGAGAGAGAGAGAGAGAGAGAGAGAGA
>NW_004797454.1:489009-494420 GCF_000002075.1 Aplysia californica
AAAATTTCAACAATGAATGTTATTTCGTGAAAAACAGTTGATAAATAAAATTCAATTCATACCGTGAATCAATCATCCATTTACTCTTTTTGGAGTGTCAATGAAAACTTCCATCATGCAGGGCACAGTCGAGGCGGGGTGGTGGGTTGTGACAAACTGGGCTTGTGACAATCTGGGCCTATGACAAACTGGCATGCTTCCTCTATTAAAACGAAATCTACCAATACAATTAATCATCTCATCAGTTTGTTAGGCCTAGTGTTTGAGCGCTTAAACGGCTGCTTGCACTGTACTGTATGGTTCCGTGAAGCTGAGTATGTGTCTGTCTGACTTTTATAGGATTCGATTGGGTAATACTAATCCTTTACAGTCTAGATGACTTTTGGGGCACCAAAAATGATCAGGCAATCACTTTTTTCCATCATTCTTTGTTGATGGGGTAATACTGTACATTAAACAGCTCACAGAGCTTGCGTTGAGCTGGGACATCACAACACTTTTTATCGATTTATTTATGATTAACAATTCAATAAAAAATCTTTTCCCAGACTATACTAAGCCAAATTATGAGTTTTAGTAGAGGTTTTACCGCGCTCACAACTGCAATAAGGTCATATGAACGCCAGAAGATTAGAGGTGTTACAAGAGAGTACCAAACATAAAAAAGAAGAAGGGGAGATAAAGACGATAGATGTTTCACAGGAAAGAAGAAGCAAACCACACCAGAGCACCCGCCAACCACCCACCCAAATTATGACAGCTTACAACTTTCATACCACTGAGGAAAAGAAACGTAACAACACCATCGCCAAAGGAACAAATATGAAAGTAAAAGAAACAAAGAAACAAACAAAGGTCAAAGAAAAGAAAATGTGGCATAACCAGCGTATGCCGTTAATGAGGAAACCAGCACATTATTTTGTTTCTGTAACTGCACGGAACTCGTGAAAGAAAAAAAAAAAGGTTTCGTGGTCGCTGTTATCTATATAAGAAACATGTCAGAAAATAATGATATTATTATGTTTATATGTATGTGAACTCGCTCACAGCGATACAGAAGAAAACCTTCATCCAAGCACACGCTTCAACGTGGAGATAGGGATTACTGCTCTGGAACAGTGTTGGTTGTACGGCAAACTAATGTTTTTGTTAGTAGTACAGGAGACTTCGACTTACCTCCTTCTACCACCCCCCCCCCTCCCCAGCCTCTCAGAATTCGACCAAAAACAAAACAAAACAACACAAAACAAAGCAAAAAAACAACAACAACAAAGTAAAGCAATGCAAAAAAATAAAACCCAAAACAAATAAACAAAGAAACAAAGAAAACCAACAAACAAACGAACTAAAAACAGCAACAAAAAACCCCAAAAAGCAAAAACAACGAGAACGGTATTCGTTTAGTTTAGTAAGAGTTTTACGGCACTTGCAACACAATAAGGTCAAATAAGGGCCGACGATTTGAGGTGTTACAAGAGAGTAACAAACAAAAAAGAAGGAGGAGAGATCAGGACAATAGATGTTTGATAGGAAAGAAGGAGCAAACCACAACAGAACACCCACCAACCACCCATGAACGGTATTCATAGGCATTAAAACAGATAGACAGAAACAGTGGACGGCACTAGGATGAACTTTGTTCTAATGTTGGTTAGAACCCGAGATTCTATCTGAGAAAGCAGATCTTTTATGTGTTTTCAACACCGTGGACAACACTACAAACTTATTTATGAGTAACAGACGGGGCTTCCCACTTGATCTATTGTCCCTCTCCAACACGACCCAGCCATATTATGGATGGAGAGCCATGAACACTCTTCAAACCGCCCAAGTTTGGTTTTGAAAAGCCCTCCAGGGATTCCTTTTTTCTTTTTTTTTTGGTAAGTGTTTTACGGCGCTCGCAACTGCATTATGCCATATGAGCGCGCGGTACACATTAAGCATTTTCAGTTGGTAGGAAATTTTGAATTTTGCCCGGGTTGCGGCCGAAGCTTACTCTTATCGATTTTAGACCACCAAGGGGTCTTTAACGTGCGCAACTTGCACGCGGGCCCTCCTAGATTTTCGCCCTTGTCCGAAAAGGCTAGGTGTAGATCTTTCCTACCAGAAGATCAGGGGTGTGGCTGAAAGACAGAAATAAGAAGAGCCAAGGAGTAGCAGTAGAAAGGCTGCAGAAAGAGTCAGGAGCCCAGAAGAGGGGTCAAAGGAGGTAAGGGGGTGGGGGCAGAAAGAGGAGACGAAAGCAGACGACAGAATATTGCTAGAGAGCAGGAAAGGAGGTGAAAGGAGACAATTTTGGCGAAGAAAATTTTTCTGTCGCTACCCGGGTTCGAACCCCGGACCTTTGAATGAGAGGCCGAAACCTTAACTTCTTGGCCACGAGCCCCTCCCCCCCCCCCATCCGCCCTAACAAGGATTTGAACCGGGGTATTCGTCAAGGCAGTGAAACATACCAGCTGAGCCGACGAGTGTCACAGAAGGACTTCAGACTGAAACTGAGGACATGCTTGCAGTAAATGATAAGACAACATGAGCCAATTTGTCCTTTGAATTCCTTTGAATTTGTTCCCTTGAACTTCCGTTTTGATTAAGTAAGCATAAGCATTTTGTGGCACCTGCAACACAATTTAGTCGTGAAAGTGCCGAATATTAGAGGTGTTACGAAAGAGTAACAAAAACACAAAAGGGACATAAGAGATAAGTACGATAGATGTTTCATATGCAAGAAGGAGCAAACAACCCCCGAATACCCGCCAACCACACGCCTTGAACGTCTCTTGCATTCTAAGCCTCACAAAGTGTACGAACAGTGATACAACATTTAATTGAGAACAGGTAGTAGTCAGTGCTCAAATACATGACAGAGAATGCCGAGAAATCAGTAGAAAGAAGCTATAGTATAAGCCACCGAAAGAACAGTAGATTTTAAAAGGGGAGGGGTGTGAATGTATGTGTGTGTGTGTGTGTGTGTGTGTGTGTGTGTGTGTGTGTGTGTGTTTGTGTGTTTGTGTGTGTGTGTGTGTGTGTGTGTTTGTGTGTGTGTATGTGTGTGTATGTATTTCTTTTTCCTTGCCTGTCAGTCTCTTCGGTGCACTCATTAAAATGTACAGATTTTTATGTACTGGAAATTCACTTCCAGGTTGTCATTTCCATCTCTTTTTAAAAATATATTTTGTCACCAGCTCTCGGGAAGTCCATTCTTCATACAGACAAAGACTTAACCTTTGAAGTGCTGGAGTCAACCCTCATTCTTCCTTACATCAGTAAATAAGAATGAGTCATGTAACACCCTTCCTTTATGCCTTCTTCGCAAAAAAGGGAAGATCTAGAGCGGCAGAATAATAAACAGTTGTCTTCCCATACAGCGCGCAGCTCCAAGCTCATGACATTGAGTACACTCCTTAAAGCTTGCAAAAAGCTGTGAGCGCATACCACTGAGCTCCTGATGATGGCCAATCCCCATCGCAGTCTCTTGTTTCATTTCTCCCACCCACTTCCCAACATTCTTATAAACCACAGCCAAACACAATAACGCCCTCTTAAAAACACAAACCATGCCCCCCGTTTTATATCACGAACAGACCTCTTCTCATTTCGTTGCCGGTTTTTATTCTCTCTCTCTCTCTCTCTCTCTCTCTCTCTCTCTCGCTCTCTCGCTCTCTCGCTCTCCCCTTCTCTCATTTTTCTTTTCCTGTCTGTTTGAAGAGCATATTGATATAAGACTGGTATTGCGTCCTTCTCATTCCACTGCTTAGCATTTCACTGCTACACATACCTGACTTAAAACAATTGCTTTTTTTCTGAGAATCGACGGCAAAATAATAATCTTAAAAAAATAACAATAATACACAACAGCTTTTCGAAGCTCAGATATATATATATATTATTTAAAAAACACACGGTTGAAAGCACTTGTATACCTGGAGTGAATCACACACTGCCACGTACAATAGCACTGCAATTTTGTGCATCTCAATTCACAGAAAAAGAAGCAGACTATAAATAATAATAATAACGTCGCAACTAAATTGGCTTTACCTTTTGATCAAGAAGTTATCGTGAAAGGAGACAACAGAATAAATCAACTGATCAGAGATACCGCAGGGTAAATATTTTCTAAAATTACACAATTTTTAAAGTGAATCTTTTGTTTGAATGTTTTAGGGCTAAGATTTTATCATGGAGATGGAACATCAGTTGGAGACAATATTGAGAAACGTTTCAGAATGAAAACAAAAATTTTCCAAGTGGGCCCTGTCCGACAAGTGAATATATAATGCTTTTCTTTTAAACTGGTTAAGCATTTTATTCACCAGTTAAGAAATATCCCCCAAACCAACAAATATACTAATAAAGCAAAAGGCTGAATAAGCCATTAAAATAGCAGCAACTGCAAAAACAAAACAACAAAAAAAGAACCAATCAGTGATACCCACTCAGCCCAAGACTCAGTAATCGTCGTTGTCAGGAACAGCCACCCTGGACAACCAAACTCCCACCACTCTGAAACCTCTTGAGTTACGACCACTGCCCTCGGGTACAATGGGGGATTCCAATAGCTTCAGGCCAATTACGGGTACGACTGACTAGACCAATATAATGAGCCCAATCCTGAAAAATAGAAACATCTCAATGACTACCGAAATAAAAGTTCTGAAATGCATGTATGGTCAATCCTTCTATATGGCTGTGAATGCTGGGCAATTGCAAAAGGCAGTGAAAATAAAATAGAAGTAACAGAAATGTGGTTTCTTAGGAGAATGCGGAGGATATCGTGGAAGGAAAAGAAATCAAATGATGTAGTGTTTGATGAGGCCCACGTGGGGCGCTCACTGTTAAAAACCATCAGGAAACGACAAATGATGCATTTTTGGGACACCTGTATAGATATAAAGGTCTTGAACATCTAGCTTTCACTGGCAAAATCGAAGGCAAAAGAGGCAGGGGTAGGCCCAGAGTAACCTACAGAGGAAACCTAAACAAATGAGTAACGGGGAATATCAGGGAAACGTAGCTTTTTTAAGAGCAACCGAGCAAAGGAATTAATGGAGAACCATGATCGCCGATGTCTATCGCAGATCTGGCACTGGATGAGACCAATATCGAGAAACAGATCAACATGAAAACGAAGATTTTTTTCCAAGTGAGCTCTGTCCAACAATTGAATTGGGAATGCTTTTCTTTTAGAATTAATACAGCAATTATTCACCGATTAAGAAATCCCCTTCAAAACCACAAATACACTAAAAAAATAAAAGAAAAAAGATGAATGAGAAATCAAAACAGCAGCAACAGAAGTAGCAGCAGCAACAACAACATCATCATCAACCTCAACAATAACCACAACAGCCACAACGACAACAACAATACCAGCAACAACAACAGTAACAACAACAACAACAACAACAACA
>NW_004797454.1:495285-496745 GCF_000002075.1 Aplysia californica
TTCTTGGTATAATTGGTCTTGGATTACACAGTACCTAAATATAGCAAGGCAGACCCGTCAGTTGCACACCTACGCACGTCAACATACAATGCGGCTGTGCTGACACGCACATGGCGTGCGCCAGGCCAGCTACAGGTCAGACCTACAGAGCCACTCTGGGACCGGCTTAAGGCCAATTACGACTGACTAGACCAATATCAAGAATACATCAACAAGAAAATAAAGCTTTTGTTAAAAAGTGAGCTCTATTCGCCAATGGAATTGGTAATGCTTAAAAAAAAAACAACCAACAGAGTAATTATTCGCCGATTTAGAAATCCCCTTCAGTTCAAACCAACATACACACTAAAATACAAAAAAAAATGAATGAACCATCAAAACAGCAGCAATAGAAGCAGCGGCAGCTGCAGCAACAACTACAACATTATTATCAACCTCAACGACAACCACAACAACCACCACAACAACAACAATAGAAACAACAACAGCAACAACAATACCAACAATAACAACAGTAACAACAGTAACAACAACAACAACAACAACAAAAGAACAACGGAACCAAGAGTCACACCCTCACCCCCCAAACCACCCAAAATTCCGATAGCGAAAACAAAAACAAAATCTTTTTCTAACCAAAAAGAAAAAAGAAAAAAACCCCAGTAAGTGATACCCACTCGTCTCAAGACTCAATAAACGTCGTTGGCGGGAACAGCCACCCTGGACAACAAAACTCCCACCACTCTGAACCCTCTTGAGTTACGACCACTGCCCTCGGGTACCAAGGGGGATTCCGATAGCGTAAGGCCAATTACGAATGACTTGACCAGTACGATTGGCCTCGGAGCTTGTTGTATCATTGGCGGAGTCAGCTCGTGTCGAATCGCGCGAACGGACGCCCCGGGGGAGGTATAAGAAAGCTTAGACCTGTCCAGGATCAAGAAAAGAAAACACCGAGCATGTCTACCTGGTAATCCCAATCGTAAACGTCCGCGCTAAGACGAGGCGTCCAGGCGTTGGGCCATGGTCTAACGACAGTTACTGTAGTTGCCGCGGTGTGGCAGGTCGGTGGACGAACGAAAGTCCGGTGAACTCAGCTAGATGTAGAATGTAAGACTTTTTAATTCACTGACTTTCAGAAAGTAACATTTTTTTGTGTGTTTTGGCAAATGCTTAACGGTGCTCACAACTGCATGAGGTCATTAGAGTGCTCGGGACACATTATGGATTTTCAGTTTGGTAGGAATTAATTTTGAATTTTGCCTGGGTGGTGGCCGAAGCCTACTCTAATCGATTTTAGGATCGCCAAGGGATCTTTAACTTGTGCAAACCTGCACACGGGACCTCCAGGATTTTTTCACCCTTATCCGAGAAGGCTGGCGTTCGATCTTACCTACAATCAGGGGTGTGGCTGAAAGGCAGCACTGAGAAAGAACCAGGAGTAGAAGTAGAAAGAGTCA
>NW_004797454.1:499943-501241 GCF_000002075.1 Aplysia californica
CAAAATAACCAAAAAACAAAACAAACCGCAAACCCAAACCCAACAACAAAACCACATAAACCACCACCACCACCACCACCACCACCACCACTCTTCAGGCAAGTTTTGAGCATAAGATGATTGCTTTGAGTGTATACTGAGTACCTGATTATTTACTCTAATGTGCACTTGGCATAAATACGACCCCCGCACAAACCTTTTTTGAGATCTCTCCTCTAAGATTGAGCGGCGTCTGCAGTGTAGCGGTTAGGCACTTTGACGTTTCACGTATGATACCCAAGTTCGATTCCTGAGGGGGGAGAATTTTTATCGAGTATCTCGGTCTTTCTACTGGGATGCCTCTCAGTCTAGGTTGACCCTGACAAACAGGGTCGAAGCCTGCCTTCTAAATAATTTAAATTTTGTCGACGGGGGACGTAAAACATCTGCTTCAAAAACCAAAGGAAAAGAGAGACCACGATGTGTACCTAGCATAGGCTAGGTACGACCACGCACAATCTTTTTATAGAGCTGTCTCTCATTGATTAGTTTTCTGAATTGGTATGTCATGGACATCATGTTCTCCGTTCATCTGCTAACCAGGACGCGTCAGGTAAGTCAATAGAAGTCCCGGTGCCCTAAAGGGTTTAAGTGGGCCGACTATGCACGGATTAATTACATTCCACTGGCGCGAGTTTAGAACTCGTTTATGGTGGGCAAGACGCCAGAATGACCGCTGACAGCGTAACTCACATAAATGTTCTCACGTGCGTGTACGCGTTCACACGAACACATCTACACTCATGGTCATACATGCGCGCTCTACGTATCTGCGTACATCAATGGACGCATGCACATGCACATACACACACACATACACACATACACACACATACACACACATACACACATACACACACATACACACGCGTGCACACGAATATAGAATTCTCAGATGCATACTGAGCGTCTGGCATAGGTAAGACTAGTACGAGCACGCGCAATCTATTCTTTAATTAAAACTATCTCCTCTTAATTAATTTTCTGAATTGGTATGTCATGACGTCATGTTCTCAGGGCTCGCGTGTGAGTATGATTGTGCAAGGAGTCGAATAACCAGATACGTTTACACATTCCATTCACAAGTTCACGCGCATGTGTGTGTTCACACCTGCACATACACACTCATACTCGTCTCTCGTTCACTCTTTCATCCAAATACGACTATATTCCGACCTAAGTGTGCACATGTATTATAGTACACGGACACACACTCACGCTCGCACTCACACACACACACACACACACACACACACACA
>NW_004797454.1:503087-505587 GCF_000002075.1 Aplysia californica
AGAGAGAGAGAGAGAGAGAGAGAGAGAGGGGAGCGACAGAAAGAGATCGATTCTTAAATACATACGCACATATGCACAGACAGATAGATAGATAGATAGATAGATAGATAGATAGATAGATAGACAAACAGATAGCAGACAGACAGACAGACAGACACACAAATTTGCAGAAAACGTATACACTCATTCATTTACGTAAATTGCAACTCAGCACAAGCCCTCGTCGATCCACAGCACAACTCTCTCCCCTCGGCACGAATGAGTCCTCCTGGTATGTGGGTCTTGCGGTCAGCCAGCTGGGAGAGCCGTCATGGTGATCGGACACGCTTATTTATTTGCAAAGGTAGACGTCCGTCGTTTTAGGGTTATTAGAGGGAGAGTCAAAGTAGCTTACGCGGGTCATCTGGGGCAATGCCTGCTCGATATGTAGGTGTGTGGGAGAAAAACCATGGCTCTTGACATTGGAGCCTCGTGGCCCGCGGCCTGCCTTCGGCTGAAGAGGCTTAGGCCGAGCGGGTCATAGTTGGGAGTTACGGCAAACGATATCAGAAATGAACTGTTAGCACTTATGGGCGAAGGGCGAGCGTGTGAAGAAGTGAAAATCTGAAACTGTTTACCTACTTTTCAGGAGTGGTTTACGTGGGTCAAGTGAAACGTGTGGAGCGGGGATTTTGTTTTGTTATGTTTGATTATTTTTGGCTCAAGATATCTGCTGGTTCAGTTCAAAAGCTAATTACATTGTTTAGAGAGACACACCCTTTGCATGACCATGAGTTTGTGTCCTATACACTGAAATCATCACTAGATATTTTATTATATTAATATATTTCTTAACTAAAATGTAGGTGTTATTACGATCCATCGACATAATTCAAATCATTTAGGATATGGGCTTCAATCCTGTCTATCAGGGCCAACCTGGGTTGAGATGGATAGTACATCCCAGCTTAAAGACCCGAGATGCTTGATAAAAATATGTTCTATCCGTAAATTGAACACGGGTCTTTTACATGCAACGGTGAAGCACCTAACCATTACACCATAGAAGTCGGTTAACTAGTTCTAAAAATGATGCGTTTCACGACGCACCTAGTCTGAGGGCTGGACCCACAAAATACCCACAAGCCACCTGTCAACAAATCAAAGACTAAAGATGCTACCGGAAATCGCAGATATTGGCACATAGTAATGGCGTCCTCTGTCGCAAGTCTCGAGAAGACCAGGCAGCAGTATCACTGAGACTTGAGCCTTCACTTCTTTATATGTCTTTTTTGTGGTAAGTGTTTTATGGCGCTCGTAACTGCATAAGGTCACACGAACGCACGGGACACACCAAACATTTTCAGTTGACAGGAAATTTTGAATTTTGCGCGGGTGGCGGGCGAAGCGTACTATATCGATTTTATACCACCAAGGGATCTTTAACGTGCGCAACTTGAACACGGGATCTCCGAGGTTTTTCCCTCTTGTCCGAGACGGCTAGGTGTAGATCTTTCCTACCAGAAAATCAGGGGCGTGGCTGAAGGACAGCAGTAAGAAGGAGCCAAGGAGTAGCAGTAGAAAGACTACAGAAAGAGTCAGGATCCCATTGGAAGGGGCAAAGGATCTATATGTCTGCATGGCTCGATCAAAGATAAAATGGTGAAGGTGACTCGTCTTCATCATCATCCAGTGCCAGATCTGCGACAGACATCGGCGATCATTGTTTTCCATTCATTCCTTTGCTCGGATGTTCTAAAAAAAGCTACGTTTCCTTGATCTTTCCTTGTTTCCCATTTGTTTAGGTTCCCTAAGTATGTTGTTCTGGGCCTACCCCTGCCTCGCTTGCCCTCAATTTTGCCAATGAGAGCTAGATGTTTAAGACCCTTAATCAGGTGTCCCAAAAACTGCATTTGTCGTTTCCTGATTGTTTTTAACATTGAGCGTCCCACGCGGGCTTCATCAAGCACTACCTCATTTGATTTCTTTTCCTTCCACGATACTCTAAGCAGTCTCCTAAGAAACCACATTTCTGTTGCTTCTATTTTATTTTCACTGTCTTAGTGATTGTCCAGCATTCACAGCCATATAGAAGGGTTGACCAAACATAGCATTTCAGGACTTTCATTTTGGTGTTCATTGAGATGTTTCTATTTTTCAGGATTGGGCTCATTTGATTGAAACAAGCCTTAGCCATTGTAGTTCTCCTTTTTATTTATTTTTATTTTTATTTCTGTGGTGACTACTAGGCCTATAATGTATAAGGAAGCACATTTGGTGTTGGTGTACACCTCAAAAAGCAAGGGCAGCTATCGGCACTGAGTCCTGCCTGCATTTCTTAGAAAGACAGAGAATGAAATGGTTTGGCCACCTGTTACGTCTGTCACCTGGCCAGCCAGCCTCGAGAGCCTACAACACCAAGCATTCAGGCTTAAAGGAAGAGGAAGGCCACACAAAAGGAGGATCGAGGGTGTCAAGAAAACCCAAGAAAACATAATATCACAACTGAAAGAACTGCGGA
>NW_004797454.1:513670-515538 GCF_000002075.1 Aplysia californica
TCTCTCTCTCTCTCTCTCTCTCTCTCTCTCTCTCTCTCTCTCTCTCTCTCTTCCACCCCCTCCTTTCCAAATTATTAGTTTCACTTCATATTTTCCTCTGTTGTTGGTTGTTGGTGTTGCGAGAAGAATGAGTAATTTTGCTTGACCACGCTTTACAGGGCGAGTTAAAACATTGGCATAATTCATTTTTCTAGCGACAGCTACAATAGAATTATGTCACAGTTACGATAAATTTAATCTGGCACCGAGACTGTGCGGGCTGCAAGAGTAGGCCTATCATTGGGCCAACACCGCGCAGGTAGTTCTGAAAAGGCAATATCTCCAAAATTGGGGTTATTTGGATACCTTTAAACATGGTTGTTTTGGTAAATTCTTATATTGATATTACAAAAGGTCACTTGCCTGTTGGCTAAAAAGAACTCACAGTCCTTCAGAACAATTAGTAGTCACTCTGAAGTCGCGAACTTTATGCGCATAATAATATTATCAATTAATATTAGTCTTAGCAGCACCCACAGCCCCCCAAAACGGCCCTCATACAGTAAATTAAGCTTTTTACATATATCACTTTTCCTTTATGAAATTTCTCAGACATTTGGCAATACGCAAAAGCGACTTTGGTTATTGGGCGCATTATCGGTTCCGTTTTTATTATGGTGATACAACGTTGCGTAGAATTTAGTTCAAATCCGTTGAGAACTTGATTGCTTTATAAGGTTCTCCACTGAACTGTTTTTGTTCTGTCGGAGATGAAAGTTAGTAGTGATTTAAAGAAGCACCAAAAACCCTATCATATCTTACCATACTACCTGAATCAGATTCGACTCTGCCCCAGATGAACACACTCAGTTAGTCTTAGAAGCTCGGAAAGATTTGTGATAAATTGGCATCAGCTTCGGAGCGTGTGGCCTTGCACGATGGCGGGCATGATAAGCCTACAGATCAAGCACAGTGAACTGAGAGAGCATCTAATTGAGGTTTCGTGTTTAAAAACGATGCCTGTTTGTCTTCTTGTCTCGGCAAGACTATGACTATGAACCCATTTTAAAATTTTAAAACGTAGTTTTTTTAAAGAATGCTTTTTTTTTTTTACGACACTTGCAACACAATTAAACCATAGAAGTGCCGAAGAATAGAGGAGTTACAAAAGAGTAAAAACACCATAAAGAAGGAGGAGAAGTAGGGGCGATAGATTTTTTACAGGAAAGCAGGAGCAAATCACACCAGAGCACCCACATCGTAATTCAGATCAGTTCAATGTTCTCTCTGTCTTTAGTTTGAGTTTAAGTAAAGAAAAGCATAATAAAGAGACAACAACGACCAAAGCAAACGGTGTTAAAATTTAAAGACAGAAACAAAAGAAGGAGAGTAGAGACCTACTTCAACCAGTGGCTTTTCTTTTTCTGTGTTTCCTCTCAGCGATTATCTCAGGGTATCACCGTCTGCTTTTCCGGTCTGACTCATTTGTTTCCTTACCACTGTCTTTTCCTCATGAATCACGCGTTTCTCTTGTTTTCTGTCCCAGTACTTCTTTTTCCTTTTAACTCTTATTGCTTTGTGCTCCCCTCCTTTGAATTGCACTTTTACTTTCCGCATCAGTTATACCTTCATCTTCAGCTGTCTCAAAACCTTCTGAGTCAACTTTTTTTCTGTTAATTAATGTTTTAACTAACTCAGCGGTGATCATTCTGCTTGAGAGTGAGTAGGTTTGGTTTATGTGGGACAATTTCAAAAGCTCACTCGTTCACGTTCGCATTCACACACAAACACACACACACTCACACACACAAACACACACAGACACACACAGACACCCACCCACACAAACACACACATACACACACATACCACACACACACACACACACA
>NW_004797454.1:517370-523429 GCF_000002075.1 Aplysia californica
CTGTCTGTCTGTCTGTCTGTCTGTCTGTCTGTCTGTCTGTCTGTCTGTCTGTCTGCCACATACAAACGCAGCCACGTACACGCAGAGTTCTCCGCTGCAATAATACACGATAATATGTAGACAGTAGATCTATAGCTGGTTTCAGTTTTGGGTTTGCTTGCTTGCCCTTTTGGGTCCAATCCCCTGGTCCCATTTTCGGCATTGTCGATCTTGGATTCACAGGTGTCGCCTTTGTGTGTATAATTATAGCTATGTGCAATCTAATCTTGCACTCTCAATCTTTGCTGTCGTTTTATGATCGGTGAAAAGAACTGAATCTTTTCCTTTTTCTGTTTGTAAATTTATACTTTCCCGTACAGCAAAATCCCCAGCAAGGTGAAACACAGTATTTTAACAAACACATAAACGTGACTGAAAATTGTTAACGAAGCGGAAACATGTTGTATCTGATTAGCAACAGACCAGGCAATGTTGAAGCACATTTGAAACCATCGTATCTATATCCTCTGAAACGTCTAGCATCACACTCAAATTAGAAAATACCAAATTAGTTTAATTAGTATGCATGTTTTGCATGCCATTCTAAGTTTTAAATAAAGAAAATGACATTGGAACGGACGCATGTATGGCTAACAAAGTTGTGCTCCTTTCTAAAAATGCCTCAAAACAGCACAACTACAAGCGTTGTCCAAAAATTAGAACCCATGTCCTCATTTAGTTAACAGTCTCTTTTATATAGTTGGCATACTTCAGACGAGCTGTGTAAATATTTCCTCAATGCTCAGAGCTTCACAGGACGTAACAATTTTATGACTGATTTCCATTTATTCCCGTTTGGAAACACCACATTTATATTTTTGTCGATTCTGAGCTAATGCAAACAAGAAAGTTCTTGCCATTATAGCATAATATCATTTGCGTACGAATGTTAATTATAGCGACAAATGCTTTGTCAACATCTCCAGTGTCGTGTTCATGTTGGCAAAGCCTTTGTTCCCTTTTGGATCCCAGGTTTTGATATTGTGTAAAATGCCAATTTTGCTTGTGCAGTACTGATAACAATTGATGTGTTTGAAATTTACCACTTGGAAAATGAGGACAATTTACCCGAAAGGCAAACAAGAAAACTTAATATAGCAAATGGATAGGATGAAGTTAAATATATTGTCTTTAGAAGATAAGTGAAAAGGAAAAGGTTCAAGCAAAGTAGATATACCTGAATTATGAAGGTTTTCCTTAAAGGCGCATTGAAAGATGGTATATTTTACGCTTCGATCGAGATTGGTTAGCCGGGACTCCGGTGGATTCTAAAGGTCATTTTGAAGGATGGCTGCCTACCCCCCCTCCCCCTCCCTAAATCACGGCCAACCTGGGCGGAGTGGAAAATAGTGTCAAAAGGACTTAATTAAAGACGGAAAGAGAGGGGGTGGGGATAAAAGGGAGAAAGGTACAGACAGACAGACAGTCAGACAGACAGATACAAGATAAATTAGACAACACCATGCGGGAATCTATCTTACTCATGCCTTTAGAGTACTTCAGGGAATAGTCAAACTATTATTAAACAAAAAAGACTATAAGGAAAAAGAAAGAATGTAGAGATGCGTCAACCGCTTACGAGAGGTACATACGCACTGGGTTATTTTCACGCATAGATCTACACCACACTCAAAACATACTACAAAAACATGCCAACACCCGCTTACACTTACATACATACTCAGGTCTCCCTCTCTCTCTCTCCTCTCTCTTCCTCTCACCCCCCCCCATGTCTCTCTTTCTCTTTCACTCTCTCTCGCCCTCTCTCTCGCTCTCTCTCTCGCTCTCTCTCTCGCTCTCTCTCTCGCTCTCTCTCTCTATCTCGATCTCTCCCTTTCACCCAGGCTCAGTCTCTCTTTCACTCTCTGTCTCTGCCGCTCTCTCACTCTCTGTCTCTATGAACTTATTGTGTTGCAAGTGCCGTAAAACACTTACTAAAACTGTCTGTCTGTCTGTCTGTCTGTCTGTCTGTCTGTCTGTCTGTCTGTCTGTCTGTCTGTCTGTCTGTCTGTCTGTCTGTCTGTCTGTCTGTCACCCCCTCTCTCTGTTTCTCTTTCTCTCGCTCTCTGTCTCATTCCCTCCCTCCCTCACTCTCTCTCTTTCTCCCTCTTTCTGTCTCCCGACCCCCACCCCCTCCCCCACCTCCGTGGCATTCTTTCTCACTTTTACTCAGACAGCCTTGAATAAATTCTTTACCTGTCTCGATCAATCAGCACCGAGGCCCAGGGGAAGTGTTAACGCCACACTTCATGTGTCAAGACAGGAACAAAAATCACCAATCTGTCACGAGAGAAGAAAGAAACGTTTTTGCCTGTTTATCTAGGTGCCACAATTATTCTTCTTGGCTAGACCCGTTCTGTTCTAAAGGTCATTGACCCCTCTGGACTAGTCAAGATAAGACATAATTTTGGCGGAATTGCATTTTTTGCTATCTCTTCCCCGTTTCCCCCCATCTGTTCCTTCATCCTCTTTGTCTGTCTGTTTGATTTTCTGTCTGTCTGTCTGTCTGTCTGTCTGTCTGTCTGTCTGTCTGTCTGTCTGTCTGTCTGTCCCGTTTTTCCTGTCTTTTCCTTACGCGTTTTTATTTCTCTTACTCTGTTTTTCTCCTTTTCTGTCTTTCTGTAGGTCTGCCTAACTGCCTACTTGTCTAATTACCTGCCTGCCTGTCTATTCGTCTATCTCTGTCTTTCTCACATTTATTCCCCCCCCCACCTCTTTTCCGTCATTAAACCAGTTCTTCCTCCCCTACTTCTCCTCCTACCTCTCCATATCTCTCGGTCTCTCTCTTTTCCTGTCTGACTATCTGTCTTCCTGTTTGTCTTTATGTTAGTCTCTCTGTCTCTCTCTGTCTCTCTGTCTTTCTGTCTCCCTGTCTCTCCATCTCTCTGCTTTATTTCTCCCATTCTTTCCCCTTCCTTCCTTCCTTCTTCCCTTCCTCCCATCCTCCTCCTCCTCCTCCTCCTCCTCCTCCTCCACCAACACCGCAAGGTGGACCAACATTTGAATTGAAATAACCACGCTTACAAAGCCCTTCAGATCCTCTTGGATCCAATTCCACTCCCATTTCCGCTTCCGCAAGTTAGTTCCAAAAACAAGGGTTATCTAAGGATAAATCCGCAAAAGGTTGTCACATGCGATAGGCTTTTTCATGTGTTTCTGAAGGTGTGTGAAAGAAGTCCAGTATTCTTTATCCGCAACGAACTCATGTGTCTAAAATCTTCTCTCTGAAACTGAAAGAGCTTTTGTTGGCAAAGACAATGATTCTGTTCTTTAACCATGTTTCTGATAGGGGACAGATTTTTTTCGACAGGCGAATCGTAACTGGAATGCCCAGGCCGATTAATTTTTGCCTCGGTATTTTCTTACTCTGGAAATAGTATCGTTATCATCGTAATGAGCGGATTGCGTTGTGAAAGTTTTTAAATAGCTAAATTGAGTTCCGGGCTTACGAAAGACAAAATATACTCCTGTTTGGTCGGTGAATACGTGGCAATTGTTGTCTTTTAGACAGACACCCCCCATCAGAGTGAATTCAATTTCCCGAAACGCTAATCTGCCGTCAGGGTTGTCAGTTGTTTTTTTTGCCACAAGACAGATAGAAATTTGTTTGAAGCGTTTGAAGCGACTGTGACCTAGATGTTAATTTTGTTGAGTTAGCTACTTCTTGAAAAAGTGTTTTTATGCCCCCTTCAACACAATTTTGATCGATTATGAGGCGTACTTTCGACCCTATCTGCCAGGGCCAACACGGGCTGAAAGGAATGCAACATTCCAGAAGAAAGACCTAGATATTCGATAAAAAAAAATCTTCCCACTCATGAATCGAACTCGGGTCTTCTGCGTCCGACAGTGAAGCGCCTAACCGCTACACCGCAGACGCCGGTGAAATCATGTGACAGTGATAGAGATCGGTGGAGTTGTGATGGAAGAGGGTGGTGGTGAACATGAACCAGTGTGTCAGTACTGAGACAGATCTCAGCCAAGACTGGCTTTGGTGAAGAGTGTAACTGGCTTCGTGTACATGACCAAGAGACAGATAGGACTGATCTTGAACTGGCTTAACAGTGTAGGGTCAAGAATAGTACTTCAGTGAAAGATGTCCCAAAGTCTCGCCAAAACTATCGTTATTTTTGGGTTAGATCGTTATTATACACCCAAGTTAGATACAGGTATTAGCAAAGCGGTCTCAAATTCAAATCCAGATAATAACAATCATTAAAATCAAAATATCCGCAAAAGACCCAAGAAATATTTCCTGAAGGACATACCATTAATGCTATCGTTTTGCCAATTAGGTTTTTATATTGAAGGTTTCGGTGTGATGTCAGAGCTTAAAAAAGAAAATGAAAAAAAACTCCAAACAACAAACGAACCCAAAACAAAACAACACAAAAACCCCCCAACCCAAACAAAACCAAACATGAGCAACAAGTAAACTGGTCTTTTTGTGAATAGCTGCAAGGTCAAGGTCATTAAACCATGATTTGCTTTTGCAATCACCTTCATGATTACTAACTACTAAAATCACTTTGCCGAATTGCCTTTCTGTTTTACTTTGCTGAATGACCTTTCTGAAAATATGATAATAATAATATAGTTATGGGCCTCAAGAGCGTTTCAGGGGCTCAAATCTTGGCTTTGACATTATACGTATTTTCCATTGGACACCGGGGCATTCTGAGACAAAGTAAAGCAATGTTAGAAATAAGGTTGATGTAGGTGATCGGTGAGAAAGGGCAATACTTTAATTTATAGTTTTACCTCTTCCTTCCTCTTCTCTGTTTAAATCTGGGCTTGTATCTGAACATACTTTTTATTAATGCGCTGGTTAGGTTCTTTGCTTTCGCTCGAAAAAGACTTAGATCTAGATCTAAGCTGGGATTGCAATGAGGGAACGATGTTTTAGCGAAGATCTTCGTCTGGAACACAGCCAGCCCATGTTGGTTCTGACTTGCATATAGTCAAAGCAGCCATCGTTCGAGATTATCTAAATTGTGTCCATGGGACCGTAAAACAAATAGAAAAACATATCAATAATTTACAGCGGGGAATGTTCTTGTTCGGGGTTTTACCCCCCTCCCCTCTAACATTCGCTGGCATGCTATTTTGCCGCTATATTATGGGTGGTTGGCAGGTGCTCTGGTGTGGTTTGCTCCTTCTTTCCTTTCAAACATCTATCGTCTTTTTCTCTTGTTTTTTCTCGACCTGTTTGTGTTGCAAGTGCTGTAAAACTCTTACTAAAAGTTTTTAAAAAAATCTTTATTCTTTACATACACGCAATGAAGACTCTGTCTTTACAGACTTCTGCAGGGCGTTTTGCTTTGCACTGTAAAGTCGTGAGTTCGATTCCCACCTATAGAATATATCAGGTATCTTTGCCTCGTTGCCGTGATTATAAATCCCATGCCATTGGAATTGCTCTTGTCGGAAAGAGTCGAAGTTATCCTCTAATGAAATGATAAAGATTTTGGCGATATTTGAGTTTTGACCATAGAACATTTATTGCTTTCGATCTTACACCAACCGTCTTTGGGCATTAATTTTGTCGTTTAATTCATGCTAAAACACCAAGGCAACAGGTTTGAACTGTAATATATACAGCGATTGATCATTTATGCTGTGTGGATGCGCAACCGCGCTTACGTGAATGTTTCTATGTGTGTGTTTGTGTATGTGTGTGTTTGTGTGTTTGTGTGTGTGTGTGTTTATCTGTTTGTACGCGTTTATATAGGCATATGCAAGCGCGTATAAGTAAAGAAAGAGAAGCAGAAGGGGAAGGAAGAGGAATGGGTTTTTGACGAGAGAAATAGGGAAGAGGGAGGCGAAGGAGACGGAGAAAAAGGCGACGAACAAAGAAATGTTGAAGCAGTACCTGTCAGTTTAGCTCAAATAAATGTTTACAGGTGTTATAAATGCATGAGCTAGAGCGTATACGACTGTGCGCTTGTGTGTGCAGGCATCTTGCATGTATGTATGTATGTATGTATGTATGTATGTATGTATGTATGTATGTATGTATG
>NW_004797454.1:523679-525379 GCF_000002075.1 Aplysia californica
GTGTGTGTGTGTGTGTACGTGTACTAAAGGTGAAAACTCGCGGGAACCATGTACGACAGAAAAGTCCAGCTCAATCGGTCAGGGGGCCAAAATCAAATTACACTTCAGGGTGTGGGCCGAACTGAACAAACACCCATTGAACAGTAGAAAACTAGCTCTTTTAAACAATGATATGAAGTAAAACATACAAAGGTTTTTAAAAAAAACCTAATAAATCAAGGCTTACCAATTTTTGCGCGTATGCCAGTTTGCCTGAGCAGGATGTCTGGCATTTTTGTCGGCAACAGGTTCGTTTATGTTTGGAGTTAGGATCTGTGTTCTGAAGATTTTCTGGGTGGAACACCAAAAATTCTCTCGCAGGTCGGATATGATTGTGTGCCAGGCCGGATGCTGCCCGCGAGCCTTAAGTTTGACACCTGTGGTGTAAGGTGCTCACTGGCTATGTCTTACCCGTCTCATTAAGCTATGATAAACACTGCTTTTTTTCTCACAAAGCTCAACCGGTGGCAGGACATAAATTTATTTATTCTATATCAATGGCCGGGACATTTTTTCAAGCAGGTCATTGTCCCGTTGGCTTTGACCTTCTTGTCTCAGACGGCGGTGGGCATGAGTTATTGCTTGTTATACATTTCGTCTTTGTCTTTGCTTCTGTAATGGTTTATAAAGTATTGTATTCTTTATCTATTTTTGTTCTTTACCCCGGCCCGCTGACTCACAATCCTTCTTTGTGTCAAGAAAGCCCCTCCTTACCACCTAAAATTAATTAAAAAAACAACTACACCAACAAAAGGCTACAATAAAACAACAGCAGGGGGAAAAAAACAAAAGCAAAAAATACCAAACAAAACCCCATAACCCCCCTCACCCCCAAACAAAACAGCACAGAAACAACTAATACAAAACAACAGACAAAAAAACCCCAACCCATCAAAAGCAAAATAAAACAGCACACCGCCCAAAAACAAACAAAGAACAACAACCCCAAACAAACTCCAACAACCCAAACAAAACAAAAAGATACATCCCCCCAATCAAACGAACAAACGAACAAACTAAACAAAAATAACAAACAAAAACTAGTCTTACTCCGAAAGGGCTACGTTTTAGAATAATGAATATTATACAATTTTTTAAATGCCTGTCAAGTGATAAAAATACGCCACCTGAAAGAATTTTCTAAAGGCTTCTAGAAATGGATTATTGTTCTTCAAGTGTCAGATATCGACAATAATATGGTTCTCGGCTCATTTTTCTGCATGGATGATCTAAACAAATATTGTATCCTGGTCTTCTCCCTTCGCAGAACTGTTCAAGTTTCCTAGTTTTGCCCCCCCTTTGTCTACCTCTGCTTCTTTTACCTTCCTGTTTTTTCAGTCAGAGCAAAGATGTTCAAGGCCGTCATGTTGATTCAAGACGTGTTTTAGAAACTCTATTTGTCTTTTGTAATTGTTCTTATTTGTGACAAACAAAACCCAGACCAATCCCCCTCCCAAAACAACAACAATTAATACAACAAAAAACCCAAAACAAACAACAACAACAGTAGCAGCAGCAACAATAGCAACAAACAACAAACGATACCGTCGGACCCTCAACTCACTCTATAATACGATACATCGTGCTCTGTTTTTTTACAAACGATGCAAGTTTCAGAGTGCAGTTACTGCACCAAAAACTGTGTTTTATGTTATGGCTAA
>NW_004797454.1:527248-528399 GCF_000002075.1 Aplysia californica
TGTATGTGTGTGTGTGTGTATGTGTGTGTGTGTGTATGTGTGTGTGTGTGTGTGTGTGTGTGTGTGTTGTGTTGTGTCGGTGGGTGAGTGAGTGGATGGATAGATGGATGGATGAATAGATGGATGCATTGATGGATGAATGGATGGATGGATCGATGTGGAAGGATAAATGGATGAGTGGATGCTTTTCTGTCTGTCTTTCTATCTGTCTGTCTGGTCTGTCTTGTCTGTCTGTCTGTCTTTCTGTCTGTCGGAGCATGCGCGCGCGCACTTAAAAGACTGCATACAACGTTACTTAGTTTCAACTTGCGTCGCTATGAAGCAATGCAGGAGGGAGTTGTTCTGTATGTGCCTTCTCAAGGGGATAGCGCGTCACTCTGAAGAGTTTTAGAAAACATAGGAAGAGAAGTTTGAACTACAAAATAATTAAGCTTGGAATGAATGTAGAAATTCTCTCTCTCTCTCTCTCTCTCTCTCTCTCTCTCTCTCTCTCTCTCTCTCTCCACTCTCCCTCGTTCTTGTCCCCACTCTCTCTCTCGTCCTCCCTCTATTCCCCCTCCCTCCCCACCCCCTCTCTTCCTCTCTCGTTTTCTGGCACGAAGTTAACGTTCGTTTTGCTCACTGCTTGCAGTTTGCTGGCGACGGCAGAGGTATAAACGGAAGTGACAGCAAATTAGTTTTCTGAAACACCTAAAGAAAGAAAACAGAATTAGAAAGTACATAAGATGGGTGGTTCCTTTCTCGTTGTCTGTACGCAAAACACCCGTTCGTTTCAGGAAGGTTTGCACGAAATGACCAGAGGGAGTGAGCGCCGCGTGCACTACGCAAGTGATCTTCTCTTACTTCTTCTCAGCAGAGAGTTTGTTCTCAGTATGAGTTCCCGTCACGGAGGTTATGCAGTAAGGACCTTGGTTCCCGCCCACTTGAATGTTTGTGTGAGGTACCGCCCACTTGAATGTTTGTGTGAGGTACCGACCACCAAGATATTAAAACAATTTGCTCTTCTCTTTGTGCTGGAGGGAAAATCCGAGTCTCCTTAGCAAATTTATCCCTATATTATGTTTCAGGGAGGAGGAGGAAGAGGAGGAGAAGAGAAAGACAGAGAGAGAGGGGGGGAAGGAGAGAAGGAGCGAGAGAGAGAGAGAGAGAGA
>NW_004797454.1:530528-532499 GCF_000002075.1 Aplysia californica
AAATAATAATAATAATAATTATCATTGTTGTTGTTGTTTCATGTATTATTAACGTTTTTATAGGCTGTCTTTGTCAGTCTGTGGGGATGCTGTTTCTCACTTTGCCAGGACTGGCCCAGGCAGGGTGCATTTTGGAGGCGTGTTTATAATAATTTTAAGTTCCTACATTCTTGCTTGGGGCTACATAAAAGTGCGCCACACAAGAATGCAATAGATTTATTCGTTAATCAGGGTGGTACTTTCTCCCTTACCACGGCGTGCAATAATAATATCTCTGTTGTGATGGCCAAAGATCCATATTGTACAAAATTACTGGTCCTTTCAGCTTAAAAAAAAACCATTCAATCCGCGCAATTTCTGAGCTGGCGCTACAGTCGCTGTATCAGAGCTCTTTTTCGTTTCTCGAGAAGAAAATTAGCTCATCTTTCAGTTTGAAAAACTAATATTATTGAAGCTGCAATCTGCTTTTTGCTCAGCCTAGTTCGGAATTTTGGCCTCTCAGGCTCAATTAAAGTTGATCAAACGTTGAAAACGACCGCCCCCCCCCTCCCCTTCTAAACAGAAACACGACAAAGCTAATAATTTTCAGTTGCTGGTCTTTTTTCTTTTTTTTTTTTTGAGGGGGAGGGGGTAGGTGTTTTACGGTGCTGGCAACTGCGTAAGGTCATATGAGAGCGCGGGACACATTTATTATTTAACAGTTAGCAGGACATTTTGAATTTTGCCCGGGTGGCGGCCAAAGCCTACTCTTTTATCGATTTAGGACCACCAACTTGCACACGGGACCTCCGAGATTTTTCGCCCTTGTCCGAGAAGGCTAGGTGTAGATCTTTCCTGCCATAAATAAGATCAGGGGAGTGGCTGAAAGACAGCAGTAAGAAGGAGCCAAGGTGTAGCAGTAGAAGGGCCTCAGAAAGAGTCAGGAGCCCAGAGAAGGGGGCAAAGGAGGTGAGGGGCGGGGGGAAGAAAGTTGAGACGAAGTGCAGATGATAGAAGCTTGTTAAAGAGCCGGGAGAAAATTTTAGAGAAGAAAATTGTCCGTCGCTGTCTGGATTCGAACCCACAACCTATTGAATGCGAGACGAACACAGTAACCTCTAGATCACGAGATCCCTCGTGGCTAGTCTTCAGCTCCCAAAGTAAATTTCAGTATCTTTTTGCGTTCTTCATGACTGCAGACACTGTGCTCACAAATCTCAATAAAACTCACAGAATTTAGTTTAGAATCGATTGGATCTATGTTTCTAACAGGTGCAAATTCTGGAAACCTTCTGACCAACTAACGTTGAACAGGAAAACCTACCCAAATCCATCGTCACACTGTTCACTCAGATATCTACTCTACCTACCGATGTGAAAGAATAGTGGGCAGTGGCGTCGATAAATCGAAAGCTAGCAATTTTATCAATGTATTTAGGCCCACAACTGCTTCACTTGTTGCTATATTCATCCTAATTTCAAAATAAAACTCAGTCATAACGTTATAGTGGCATGAAATTTCAAGGAGAACGTAAACACAGTGTTAACCGCATCCTGTACATCCATAGTCAGGTTCCCAAAGTCCGCGCAAATTCTCATATAGCGCCACCGGCGACTTTGTGGAGGCTTTTTTTCATTGTTGCTCAGGCAGAGAAGTGAACTATCTTGTAGTATAGGATCTTTGTGATGACACTGTTTCAAATCCCTACAGGAAAATTTTGAACATTTTCAATGTTGGTCTCTCACTTGGCACAGTCCTAGAGGAGATGGACGCAAAACTCGGAGGTCCGGCCTCTTGAATACATAACGTGAGGGTTGATAGGGGTGAATCAAATCTTATTAATATCACGTTTCCTTTATTGCGTTACCAAATTCCCGGATACTGTCTTGTGCGAATAAATTTGTGTGCTTTTGAGCGTGACGGCGCGCGCGTGTGTGTTTGTGTTTGTATGTATGTGTCTGTGTGTGTGTATGTGTGTGTGTGTGTGTGTG
>NW_004797454.1:534309-535982 GCF_000002075.1 Aplysia californica
GTTTGTGTGTGTGTGTGTGTGTGTGTGTGTCAGTTTATGAGTGGCCTTTTCTTAAATATATATAATACTTCTCTTGAAGCTTCAGTTTTAAAAGTACCAATTTAAACAATTTTATATCATTCGTTCATAAAGCGTGTGATGGAAAGCCTCTAGGTAATGCATAAGAGCTAATGTCTCACAGTAGAGATATTATCCTGAAATTAGAGAAGACTGAACAAAATTTATTATCATTACTGCTTTCTTCATCCTGGATCAGGGTAGAGGTCACGAACAAACTCTTTCCACATATCGCTTTCGTGGGCTTGCCTCTTGACATAATTCGAACAAGGTGTAATACTGTTTAGTTATTCCGGTCAACTCCTTCTAATAATCATGCTCATGGTTGCGCTCTTCAGAGAAAAATTAACCTAGAAAATAGTGTCTTTTGGCTTTCTTGTTTGACTCGTAATCGTGAGATTACGGTTTCCGAGGTTGGAGCCTCTGCTCGGTCTGATGTAGTGTCCTTGGGAAAGGCACTTCATGGGTGGTTGGCGGGTGCTCTGGTGTGGTTTTCTCTTTTCTTCAAATAAAAAAATGGGTCCCTAAAAAAATCTATCGTCTCTATCTCCCCTCCTTTTTTGTGTTAGTTACTCTCTTGTAACTCCTCTAATCTTCGGCGCTTATATGACGTTATTGTGTTGCAAGTGGCGTAAAACTGTTACTAAAACTAAAAGACACTTCAAACAAATTTCCTATTTGGCTCGGTCCTTTCGGAAACGAACATTAAACTGAGAGGTTCCGCCTCTTAAATAACTTATTAGTGATAATAGAGGCGTTAAACCTAACACATTCATATTTTTTCGGGAGCTGTTTGGGGATACGGCTCAGCATACTAGGAAAGTAAGAATTATTAGCCACTTGGTTTGGCACATCACACGGATGCAAATATGTACGTTTATCGCATAAACGCTTGGCTATCCTGTTTAGGCTCTTGATCTTTGTGCTCACATTTCCCATTTCCGACGAAACTACACGTCACCAGTTTTAAACCACATTTTTGTGCCCCCTCCCGACCCCCAAGGGCAGTGCTACTGACTGAAGTGTCTTTAGGCCATTCCCAAAGGGGGGATATTAACATGTTCTTGTGCGCAGTAGAATTGTAAATGTGCTGATTTATCAATGTCGTGCTCATACTGTGCCGGAACAACATAAGAGAAACTTCTGCCTTTTCTTTCCTCATCCTTACTATCGTCATTTTTCCTTTACTTCTTTTGTATGTTTATCACTCTCTTGTGAACTGCTATTTCCGGGGTGCCTTGATATTCGAAGCAGACTTTGTGCTGTTTAGGCTAAAGAGGTGAGCAGTGTGCGCCTGATTCCCCGTTTGGACTTCTCCGTTGACATCCACCCCTTGGCGGTCATATGACCTTATGCAGTTTCGAGAGCCGCAAACTTACAAAAAAACCCAACAAAAACATTTTTGTGGAACTAAATAATGTTGTTAATTAAATACACAACTGCACTTCTAATTTTCTAGTTGGTTTAGGACCACTTATAGTCAATATGGTGTATAGAAGTGAACAAACATAATTTGCGTTGAAAGATTGGCCTCTTAGACTTCGCTTTCTCTCTCTTTCTCTCTCTCTCACTCTCACTGTTTCTCTCTCTCTCTCTCACTGTTTCTCTCTCTCTCT
>NW_004797454.1:536447-542275 GCF_000002075.1 Aplysia californica
ACACACACACGCACACACACGCTGTGCACAAAATACACTCAAACTGTATTCACTATACAGTGCGCACAACGGGAAACCAAACAACGAGCACAATTATTGCACATCTAGGGCGCGAGAGTGATAAACGCCCATCCGTTCACTGCAAACGACGTGATATTTTGCAGACTAGAAGGCTACGAAATTTTCCTTGTATAAATGTGCAAGTCGGAAAATGGCCTGTCAATAAACAATTCCGTGAATAAAAGCTACACCCTATTATGTATTATCACCAATCAGCTTCTTCTCATTCATCCTAGTTTCACGAAGTTCGATGCAATTTTTCACGCGGTTAATAACATAATTGACCTCCTCTTTGAAAAAAAAATGTTGTCAAGAGAATGCAGCTAATCTTATGTGTCTGCGACAAGTTCATCATCTTCTGTGTACCTTTTTCCTGGTATTTTGCTTCTGGGCTCGGAAGAGAGGAGAGTCTATTTGAGGAAGGTCAGGTGGAGGATACCGACCTTCCTGACCGGTGTCTGTGGTGTAGGGGTTAGGTGCTTCGCTGTCGCACGCAGGAGATTCGAGTTCGATTCCAGAGTGGGGCTGATTTTTATCAAGTGTATCGCAGTCTTTCTGCACGGATGCTGTATTCCTCTCAGCTCGGGTTGGCCCTGACTGGCAGGGTTGGAAGCCCGCCTCGAAAATGATCTAAATTGTGTCGATATGGGTGTAAATACACCGACATTGAATTTAAAAAGGACATACTTATGGATCTAGTCTTCAATCAGATTCACCATGTGAAAAAAAACTTTGGTATCGTTTTAGAGAATAATACGCTAGCACTGACTTTTGTTTCTTTCTCGACTCACAGTTTTGGGCCCCATAGAGACAAAAATTAACCGGCATCCCGGATACTCTGACAATTTTCAGCTTACTTATTTCGGAACTTCAAAAGCAACATAGCAGTCTAAGTTTTCGCTGCCTGTCTTCACGTATAAGGCTTTGTGTTTCTACTCCTTCATGCTCGGCTTCTGATATTTTCATTGTCAACCCCCCCCCCCCCCAATCCCTCTTCCCACTTGCAGGTGGTGTGTCTTCCAGATTCATCCGCCCGCAAGAGAACCCCCCCCCCCTCCCTCCCTTTTCACAAGCACACACACACACACACACACACACACACACACACACACACACACACACACACACACACACACACACACACACACACACACAGACAGACAGAGCACAGTGAAGAGTTGAACAGGTCTTTGCGATTCTTTTTCTTTGCTTGTAAAAATCGTATGATTCCATGAAAGTCTTCCATTGATCAGTCCAATGTCAGGGCCACCATGTTTGATGTGACGTCATAGATGAAGCCTTCGTCTTTGGTAGCACCCATACCCTATTTTGGTAACAGTAAATTGTGTGGAGCCTTTTGCGTCATTGTGTAGTACGTTTTACCTAAAAAGTGCTCAATGCACTTTACAATGATACAAAGGAAAGACTAAAAAGTGCTCAATGCACTTTACAATGATACAAAGAACACGCGTACTATACGGTTCCAATTTAATAATGATCATCTCCATCCTCCATCCCTTCCGCCCCCCCCCTCTCTCTATTTTTCTCTCTCCTTCTCTTTTTATCTTACGTCTCTCTACAGTGCATGCTTGAGTACAGACGTCTTCTCCTTCTTCTATCCCGTGTTTGGGGCGACCGTGGGGGCATCACTGCATCTGACAACCAGCTCTCGCCATTTCTCTTTGTCCTCTGTTTTCCTCAGATTGTCACCCAACGTCTTCCCTGTCCACTCTGTAATGTTGTCCTCCCATCTCCTTCTCTGCCTTCCTCTCTTTCTCTTTCTTTGTACGGTTCCTTGTAGGATTGTTTTGGCAAGTCCCACAAAAAACTTGCACACGCACCCACGTACACATCGATGACGACTTACAGCTACTTGTTACATAACAGCATGAGAAAAAAATCTACACACAGTGCATGCATTATGTCTATTCTGGAATGTCGGTCAGTTCATTTTAAAACATGCCAGAAGTAAATCGTTAACGATTGTAAAAAACAGTTATTAAAAAGTTCTAACCGTTTATTTCTCCTTACTTTTTGGATAGCCGTTGCAGCTCCAGGATCACATGCGCCTTTGTGTAGCAGCTAGGTGATTCACTGTTGCACTCAGGAGACTTGACTTCGATTTCTGAGTTCAGGGAGGGAGAGGGGGAGATTTTAATCGAGTATTTCGGTCTTTCTGCTGGGATGTTGTGTCCCTCTCAGCCCTAGTTGGTCCTGACAGGCAGGGTCGGAAGCCCGCCTCCTAAATGATCTAAATTATGTCGATGGGGCGTAAAAGACACCTACATGTGACATTATTTATTTAGTTTCAAGCTCCAGGATCTCAGATGTGTGTTGTTTTATTATAGCTGACTGAGTCTTTTAGAATCAGAAGGTTATTAAGTACAGCCAGCCGTGGCGTCTCCACCGTTTTGAGACAGCCATCTCTGCTATTCACAGAACTAGCTCAAGTTTGTTGTTGTTCCGCCTCTCAGTACACGCATGACTAAAGAATTTCACGAATCTCTCACAGCGGTCGTAAAGCTGCTTGTCCGAAGACTTGTCGGTTTAGCTTGGATAGGCACGTCGGCAAAAAATGTCTTCTTTTCGTGCTGCATTGCACTACATTGTCGGATGGCCGCCTCTATACCACACCAATTAACCATGAATAGTGGGCTTGTCCTTCCATTGGTTGGTTCAGGTCCACTTATGCCAGGAACTTTATGTCTCCTTGCGGACAAAGGAAACCGGAAATCTTTGAGACAAATCTGTTCAAGATGGTAGACAGATTACAAAAAACTCACTGGATGACTAATTTTAAGTTGCGGTGGTTTTAAAAGTTTCAATACATCAGGGTTGGGGGGTGAAACTAGTTCCTGTTGAGGGTATTTCACAGCCGCCACCATGAGGTACATGTATCTCCGTTCCTAGGGTTTCCGTGAATTACATGTATCCCCACTCAGCTATGCTCATAAACTGTGACGTAACGGCGGAGGACAACTTTAACATATTTACTTGCGAGTTTTCCTTGTTGCTGAGACATAATATTTTAAGTGTATGCTCAACAAATGGCACATGTTCACACAACATTGCTCTTCCTAGATCTAAATGAACAATGATCAAGTCTGTTTGACTGATTATGTTACACAAATTGTCCGCCTCTCAGCTAAAAAGCATTCATTCACATACCCAATATTCGTCATTTTGTTGTTTACGAAGACTGATTAAAATCACTTATGTTAGTGCGTGTTAAAAGGTTCTTTATACCATGATCCCGAATCCTTGATTTCACCTACATTGGGAAATAATAATAATTGTGCTTTCATATCTTTTCAAAGTTTGTTTAAACATTGCACCAGTTTAGACTTTGTCAGAAGGGAATAATAATATAGTGCTTTCATATCTTTACAAAGGTTGTTTAAACATTGCACCAGTTTAGACTTTGTCAGAAGGGAATAATAATATGTGCTTTCATATCTTTACAAAGGTTGTTTAAACGTTGCTCCAGTTTAGACTTTGTCAGTAGGCCCAGGAGGACTTTTACCTCTTCACTGCTGAACAATAATATAATCTGCACACTTTTATCTTTACTTTAACAGAGACTAATCGACTTTGATGATGGTTTGGGGAGGGACGGGATAAGTTGCATAAAGCGTTTATAATTTGTTTTTTCTAATGGAGATTGGGAGTGTCTTCCCCTTTTCTAGGAAGATTTTGTCTCTGCAGTGAAATAGTGTTATCTAAGCGTCAGGTCTTTGTTTTTAAAGATATGACAACGTAATGTTCGCACACTGGGTGTCGTCTGGGTCAGAGAGAGAGAGAAATAGCTGCCAAAGTTTGCTGACTTCCAAAGCTTGAGTGCCCCTTGGAAAGTGCAAAATTACATGTTATTGTGCCTTTGATCAAATGTTTTTAAGTAAAATCCGCATAACATTTGTGGATTTAATTAATAAAAGGTTTTGAGCTAACAAAATTTAAAAATTTCCCAACGGGGGGAAACTGTCTTTTTTTTCAATTTCCTTATTTTGACGAGCGCCTGGTGTCACCACAATGCCACACGTAATAATGTTATCATTATGATGCGGAACTCCTATTTCACAGCACACTGTGAACTCTGGATATTAAAATTTATTTAAATATACTGCAAATTTTTTTAAAATGCAGGAACGCACCTTTTTTCAGTATTTATTACGTGTTTTTGTAGGTTTGAATTCTTGCAAGGGTCTCTCCATCTGACCAAAGGCTGCAAAAGACATACTTTTATTAAAGAGACGTACATTGTCAGTAGATTTTTTAGTTTAAAAAAATCCCTTTGTATTGCCATGCGAAGTTTGAAATAATGCATTTGAAGAACTACTAAAATATGCTTGGATACTATTCTGTTCAAATTATATTTTAATGAAACGCTAGAACTATCCACCCGTAAATTTTGTATGTCTGCTGATGCACCCTACGGAAACGAACGTCTTTTCAATTCAGTTCCCCTTTCCCCCTGTGTGAAAGAGAGCAACCTTACAATGAGTTGTTTTCTGTTTCCGCTTGCTCTCAGAAGGTCTAAAGAAACGATTATTGATATTATATTTCACCCATAACTATCACAGCGGTATTTAAATAGTCGTTGACTATAACTGATGGTGATTCTATGGTCTGCGTTTTTTCTCCAAGACCATAGTTAAGATTTGCAAATGTAGCCGATTTTAAATTGCTGAATACAGTGCAACTATACTTAAAAACATATTTATTTGAGATTCTGAAAGGCCCCAGGAAGTTACTATAGGGACAGAAATAAGGAGTTCCAAGGAAGGCGTGGTCTAACGGGGGGCAAATATCCCGATGTTTATTTCACTGAGGCAAGAGAAAGTTCAAACGTCCGTTGAATATTGTCAGATCTCGTAAGGCGTGCACACATGGAATGTGATCCACATGACCGATTTACGAGCTGCACTGTCAGCAGAATTCTCAAGAGTGATTGAAACAGAAAGACATAAGCTTATGCAGACGGACAGACGATCACACACACACACACACACACACACACACACACACACACACACACACACACACACACACACACACACACATGTTTACACTCACAGAGCAGAACGTGCCTCCAAACACCAAAGCATACTCTCAGAAAATCTTACTATACATTTCAAAAACTGATTTGCCCTGATGGTAATTTAAATTTGAGGCCCAATAACATGCAACGATATGAACTCAATAGATGTCCAGCAATCTTAAAATATATAGCAAGAATTGGGAACATGTCGACAAACTTAGTTTTGAGCTGGAGACCAAAACATTAAATTAGGTTATCTCGACTCGTGTTTGAATTGTACATACCACACGGTTGCTTAATATCTTATGCCTATTTTCCTGAAATCATTCAGGGAAATAAAGTCAATAAATATTTTTTTGGGATTTATTTCTGACAATCCTGCTATTGTTTTGTGTATTCGAAAGTTTTGACATTCCATCGCTTTCACGCTAAACTTCATTCGTTCTTGATCTTTCGGTTTTTGAACTAAACAAAGTGATTATTTATTTTATTTGTGAAAGTGCAATAGAACTCGAAAACAGGGTGTTAGGGGCCAAAGTACGAGCTAAGACTGCGGGTTTTTAAGACGTAAATAAATATGCACGGCGCACATACATACATAATTACGTGCACACACACACACACACACACACAAAATGTACCAGTGCACACATATACATGTATACACAATACCCTTGCACAGAGTCAGTCTTGCTTTTCCTCAGCACAAAATGTTGCGTCCATGCAGTTC
>NW_004797454.1:543332-545370 GCF_000002075.1 Aplysia californica
ATATCCATGAACTAGTTTCTTTTCTCTTAAGAGCAGTTCACTATGATACATGGATAATATACAATATGTTCATAATACAATTAAAATCTGTGTAAGAAATGCAGCCTTTGTCGAGGAGAAAAATAGCCGTATTAGACAGCTGAACGTCTTACACAGTGTCGTTATAATGTAAAAGATACACGAGGGTGAAGTTGGGAAGTGGCCGTTTGCACAGGTGACTGACTTATACAGGTGGCTGTTAGAGCAGGTTCGACTCTATTTTAAGAATATCAAAACACCTTTTAAAGCTGTGAATTGAAATGGATTCTGCTTACATGTATCGTTGAAAAGTGTCTCGCCGAGACGAGACGGGTTTTTGGGGGGATTTTTTGTCTCTTTTATGTTTTTGCCAAAATTGCCATTTTCTCCAGCTAGAGAAGACAGGGAACAGAGAAGCCAGCCAGCTCACCCGTGCTCTGGGATTTCAGTCTGAGCTCTTTGTAATGTCACGAGAGATGTGTGTTTGTTTTTTCATGTGTTCTGGGGGGGAGAGTTTGTCGTTTAGTAGGTAGATCGGTTTCTTACACAGCTGAACATCAAAGGCGTCATGTAGGTCTTTGCCCCCAAGTCTCTAGAAGACCGTGAGTTTTTAGTCGAGTTGGGGAGCCCGTAGCCTACTTCTTCCGTTTGTTTTTGGGAGCCACCACACGATTTTATTCTTCTTCCCTTATAATGTGTGTTTTTCTCAGTTTTCGTCAACACAGTGTCAGAAACTCTCACACATTTATTTCACTCTCGGGTATCGTGAACAATAATCATAGTTGCAGACCAGAAGGTTTTTTAGTTTTAGTAAGCGTTTTACGGTACTTGCAACGCAACCAGGTCATATAAGTGCCGACGATTAGAGGTGTTGCAAGAGAGTAACTGACATAAAAAAGGAGGAGAGATAAAGACGATAGTTGTTTGATAGGGAAGAAGGAGCAAACCACACCAGAGCACCCGCCAACCACCCTCCTAGAAGGTTTGCTAATCATTTGAACATGGCGTAGTAGGGCTTGGACAAGAAGATTGGTTGTTCGGCTTCAGTCTGAGTTACAAGCACCGAAAAACAAACAAACAAAAATCAAAAACCAAAAACAGAACCAATTATTTTGAGTCAAACAAAATTGGCCGTTTGGTACACTGGACCAAAAATAACAAAACAAAATTGACCAAAAAAACCTCCCCAAAAACCGACCGTGCGATAACTTTGTAAGATGGAACGACAAACAGATCTGACGCCGGCGTATGTGGTGTAGCGGTTAGGAACTTTGCTGTCGCATGCTATATTTGAGCACCTCCGTCTTTGTACTGCGATGTTGCATCCCTCTCAGCCGGGGTTAGCCTTGACGGGTAGGGTTGGAAGCCTGCCTCTTAAATGATTGAAATGGAAACCATTTATAAAACACCTACATATACCCCCCCTCCTCCCACAAGCAAAAGAAGCCTAAAAAACAACCAACAAACAAACAGATCTGACAAAGACAAAGATGAAGAAATAGGACATTGCTTCCTAAATAGTGTCACTGAACCGTCTGTTAGTCTGTAAAACCTGGTCGACACAGAAAATTGAAAAGTAGACATCTGTGTGACACCAAACATTCAACCTACTTCAGACCGTGGGGTGGTTTAGGTATGTGGATAGCACAAAGACAAACGGTTCAAGACATCCCTCTACCCGAAATAGCCCAGTCTCTAGGCTATCTATCTGACCTAATGGGACCCTGGTTTCTCCTGCATTCCTGTGGCTTAAAACTGCTCCCTGAGAAGACGGTGCCCTCCCTCCCTCATCGCTTGAGTGGCTGCCAATTCTGTCTCGCTTTCGAGCTGGTTCGTCGGCACCCTGCCTTTGTTTCTAAACCGCAGCGCGCGACATGTTCTTTGCGTCTTTGTGTGAATAAACAGAAACTGGAGACGTTTTCGTTTCTTTACACCTAGCCTATGACTTACGACCCGTTTTTAGTTCGGACAAACCCTCCGCGTTCATTATTATAATGAGTCGCACTCTCAGTTTGACGCC
>NW_004797454.1:545470-547137 GCF_000002075.1 Aplysia californica
ACACACACACACACACACACACACACACACAAGCACTCGTAAATAAAATACGCAACAGATACAAGCACAAAGCACAAACTCACACTTTAAATGACTGTGACATAGTTATGTTTTGAGAGTATCCGAATTTCAATATGCATTGTAACAATGTTGAATTTTCATCTCTGTATAAAGTCGAATGACTCTTCTGGAACGCTTTATTCCATTCTTCCCTGTAGTATATTTACTAAAGTATCTTAGTCCTAGTGCAGTTTCCCTAGTAAACGGATTAAAAAAGCAAATCCAAGATGGGATTAAGTAGCCTCTAGGCGATTATATGACCGTCTAGAGTAGCCTACATCCGTGTTATCATTGCTTTGGCACGGCTAAGAGACTCATCAAAATGTTTCCTGAAAACAGGCTGGTTGAGTGCGTGGCGTATTATTTATGCAGGGCTATTGTCAGAAAAGTAAAAAAAAAAAAAAGACAAACAATGAGGTGTGTCAGATTCTCCACACAAGACAAACTCTGCTAGGCTAAGTAATATGTAGAAGAATTCAATACTTTGGTCACTTAAAACGACACCAGACCATTGTGAAAGAGGTGCTTGAAGGAAGAATGTGGACAGGAAAGCCAGGGGTAGACAAATGTCCAGAGTAAAAAAAAAAGAAAAAAAGATAAAAAGGAGCAATTTGGACGAATCCCCTGCAGGTATCTGCTCGACTCCAGCTGATTTGGCCATGGACTATTTTTAGGCGGAGACACATAGTCTCCCCCCCCTCCCCACACACACACCTTTTCTCCTCTCCACAACGTCCATGTCAAAGTTGAAAGGACATGCGGTGCGACAGGTTTAAAAACACTACCCGGCAGGGTGCAGGCTGTCAGAGAGAAGCCCCCCTTTTTTATGTTGTTATTGTTGTTGTGATCGGCGAAATTCACGGTTATAGCGTACATGAAAAAAACAACAAACGCGAATGAAAAGGTATTCAATATTCCGCAAAAAATTGAACTGAACTCTGCTATTTAGTGACGAATTTGCGGTTCCCATAATTTGCATTTGAATAGGAAATAATTTGTTAAAAAAAGAATAGCAGTTGTGTGTTTCGTGTACTAGTGTTACGATCATGTTATTTCTGTGGCATCCGGCATACGTGTGGCCTGTCTGCAGACTTGCATTGCCGGCTGTTGCTGTTGTTGTGGAGATAAGTGTCCTACCTGGGACAAAATACGTTGTATCAGAGGCAGATCTCAGGGGAGGTGAGAGGAGACGTCTCCAGACGTCTGAGGCGTCTCCAGACCCCCCCCCCCAAAAAAAAACAACAACCCCACATCAAACGTTAGAACAACAGCATCACAGAGGTTGACACGTTGTGTGGTTCGAATCTCAGATATATCTAAAAAACGGGGTTATTTGGAAGTGATGGCTTCTGATCAAAGGTGTCTTCTGCGTTAGATCAAAAGCGAAGTAAAAGTCACTAAAAAAACCGCTTTTGCGTTCGGCATAATTAGTAATTATGCGTTCTTATGTGGAAGGGACGTGCTCAAAGAAGTCACCTGGAGCTCATACTGCTTTCCTTTTGACATTTATTAAATCTATCGTCTTATTTGAAAGACATGTCTTAGAGTCATTTACGTTGTGTATGTGTGTGTGTGTGTGTGTGTGTGTGTGTGTGTGTGTGTGTGTG
>NW_004797454.1:547237-550812 GCF_000002075.1 Aplysia californica
TTTTGTAGCCACAACACGCGACCCTCACTGGGTAAATGCATCCTTGGACCCACAAACATGGCGTCGGTAGTGTATCGAGTAGGCTCTTAACATTGTGCTCAAAAGACATAACGTGTTCCATTCACGTTTTTAAAGTGTTTTATCGAGTATCACTACCTTTTTGCTTGGAAACTCTTTCCCCCTTACACCATGTCAGCGCTTGCATCTCTATAATGATCGATGCAGCCTACCTCATAACTATTCAAAAGTGAGTCGACGCGAGCGTGAGGTACAGTCATTCAATTAGTCACATTCACATGTTCTTTGCTGAGGGTTGGAGGACATCATTTGCAGGGCCTACTTCGTTATTCTTCCTCATTTACCTTTGCATTATGTCCTTTTTCCAGCCCTAAATGGTCGTTCTTATGAAAGTTGTGCTTCTTTTCACATAACTTCAAGCAAACACGTTTTCATTTTATTCTACACATGGTGATTGGATGTCAACAGCAACAACCTCCTGCCCCTCCTCAAATCGCCACTCCTTACACGCTCAAAAAGAAGAAAGAAAACAATTCAAAGAGAAACGAAACGAGAAGACACAAATCTATTTTTTTAAGTAATAAAAGTATGGAAAAAGCCTTTCGAAACGAACAGGGGGAACAACAAAAGCAGCACTCATACAAGCGCTGTATTTCCGTTGGCGATCCTAATGCAAGGCTAAATGGGATCTTGTCTCGTATGCAAATAGAAACACCCACTCACCATGCCCGGTTTGACTCCCTAAACCAAACCATTATGTCCTCTGGGGGGGTAAAAATGCGTCAGTGAAATGTTTTTCTTTTTCTCCTCCTCCTCTCTCTCTCTCTCTCTCTCTCTCTGTGTGTGTGTGTGTGTGTGTGTGTGTGAGTGTGTGAGTATTTCTTCCCCCACTTTTCCCTCTCTTTCTTTCTTTCACCCGCCCCCCCCCTTCTCTCTCCATATTATCCACTTTAAACTTATATTCCGTCTCACTTGTACACGTGTTCAGAGAGGCCAACATAGACAGTCCAAGAGTTGTCATTCTATTCTTACCAGTGTACTCGGTGTTCTGAAAGTTCATCGGTTGTCTTATATTTTTTTGACGAATAGCTTTTTAAGAATGTAGAGGACACATATTATGTCCAACAATAGACCAAAGACCACTCTGTGGCACATTTTGAAAGGTAATACACAAAGCAGAAACCCGAATTTGAATATTTCAATAGTATATGTAGTGCTGTTTGTCTTTTCAAGTTTCAGATAGAGAAAATGCAATGGAGCAATCTGTTTGAATAACGTAGACATGCTGCCTTAAAAAAAAAAAGTGCTCCAAAACAATGCGATTTCAAGCGCTATTGAAAGACCAGAATGCGTGTCTTCAGAAAGTTAACTACTAATTTATGAGTGTACTACAAAAACAGGTCTACATTTTGGCTGCCCCTTCTGTTTGTTAGACCGCGCCTGAGCGAACGTCTGAAAAATCAAGTAAAATTACAACCGAAACATGATGCTAGCTAGCTTTGTCGCTTTTGACAGCTTCGTCTCATGAGGAGTAGTGGTTTCTATGGTATGGTGTAATGTGTTTTAACACCCCTTTCAACTCTGTAGAGCTATCTAAGAGATGAGACATTTGAGTATAGGGACTCCAAACACGATCGCCCGTGTCATAGCTCAGCGTGATTCGATGCCCCAAATAATGACAACTAAACACCAGAAAATCTGGAAGAACTACAACTACTACTCGACAAAAAGTGTATATTATTGCAAAAATAAAAGAAAACAGAAAATCCATTATGGGAGATACATTCCACGCCTCTCGTCGCTCAGAGAATGTTATTGCGTCTCGTGGTAAGATCGCAAAGTCAGGTCGGTCCCCTGTACGGCTCCTGTGGGTGGTTGGCGGGTACTCTGGTGTGGTCTGCTCCTTCTTTCCAATCAAGCATCTATCGTCCTGATCTCTCCTCCTTTTATGTGTTTGTTAAGCGATTCCGAATATCTCGTTAGCTAAAGCGGCAGATAAACGGGTGAATTCAGTTGAAGTACCCAAGCTGTCAAAAGTGAGACTTGAAGTGACTCCGTAACATGTATCACCTAAGAGCATTTCAGGAGATAGGAACAAAAATAATTTATTGCTTTCAGTGGTCCCAACGCTACTAACTTTGATTTTTCGAGACGGACTGGTTTTTTAAAACATTATTTAATTATAAATTAACCAAGTGCCCCATTCATGATTAATTATTGGGTCGACTTGCGGACCAGACTAAAACTGCTGGCGGACTGAATCTGGCCCACGGGCCGTAGTTTGTCCACGCATGAGCTAGATGTTGGCATTAAATTAGAAGTCCTCAAACCATGCGTTAAAAGCTAGAGGTCACAAAAATATACATTTTGATTAAAACTCTGAGCACAGGTGCACCAAACTCATAGATATTTTGACACTTTACAAATTAATGTAAAGGGCCAGGCCTGACAACCAGCGCTGTGCTTTTTCCCTCCGCTCATTCTACTATCCGCGCATTATCCATTTATTCCTTCCATAGCCACGTTCGTGTATTATCCTATTCTCACCAGGGGTTCAGTAGCTCTATAGTCTGGACGAAAAAAGTTGCTTTGAAATATCCATTGAGATTCGGGGTGGTCTGTCATTTATGCAAATCCGCTAGATATTGCTAAAGATGTTATTTCTGCGTTCGTACGTTTTACTATTATAAAACGTGCACATTTTATGGGTTACAAGTGTTTGACATAGTCTATACGCTTGGGTGCTTGTTATAAGGACTAACATCTTTGAGTATGTTATACACGTTATAGTGTTTATTGTATTATGTTACATTTGTGATTTTTGGTGGGGTTTTTTTGGGGGGGGAGGGGGGGGTGGGGATGCAAGTGGAAGTGGTAGATTTTGCTATTGTTATATTTCTTTTGTTTTATATGTCTGTCTACCTTGCTTGTTTACAGCACTAAATGACCGTTGTTATGTCTATGTGTTTTTTTAACTTAAACTTTACTTCAATATCTTTGTGTTATACATAATATGAATAACATACTATCATTTTCTTTTGTTTTGTCTTTCCACAGAGACCTTAGGTTTAATAAAATCAAAACTATTCCGAGAGGAAGCTTTCCACACCTGCCTCACTTGAGCACACTGTAAGTATACTTTATTGTCATAATTATGAAGTAGATCATTGTTTACTGGATAATGCTTTTCTGGTGACAGTCATGTGGTACCCTCCCCTTTCCATCCTTACCTCTCGCAAGAGAATATCAAACGATTTGTTTTTCTTTAAATTTCGAAACCCCCCACCCCTTCCCCCTAGAATTAAGTTGGGAAAAAAGACAAGGTGCTGTTTAAAATCAAAAGTTTCATTTGCAAAGTCACTGCGAGCATGTTCTATTCAGAAACAATTTCCACTTGCTTTTCACCACTTAAAGTTTGCATGTTGGAAAATTTGTGGTAACAGACAAATCGATCAAACTCATAGTATTTGCCTAGGAATTTGGCCTTGAGTGTTTTATGAAATTACCTTCTTTGTTTCTTGTGATGAAGTCGCTTTTTCCTGAGGTGGTTAGGTGTT
>NW_004797454.1:552033-555253 GCF_000002075.1 Aplysia californica
TATATAAATGTATGCAACATGCTCCATCTTATAAGTACATTGACTTCTGTAAGGTAGGTCTATTATCTGAGCTGCTAGACCTTGTATCAAAAACTAAAATTTCTTCGGTTGACGCGTTGTATCCAGGGGTGTAAAAAAGCAGAGGAACATTAATTGAATCTGTGGCAGGTATTCGAGCACATGAGGCTATCCGACGTTTCCAGAGGTTGGTGTTTACCTTGCACCTGTCATTCGACTACCCAGATACCTGAAAGTGTTTTCAGTTGGGGCACAGGCATGCTGCACGACCCACAAGCGACGGGTATTCTTGTGCAAATTGCTTTTCAGCAGGGGAAACTACACACGAACGGCCTGCAGGCAGGTTGACGGCCGTCTGATCAGGACTCAAGATTGAGAACGAGATAAAACCACTGTCTCGTCGGAGGGACCTTCTGGCACTTTTTACATTTCAGGTTCCTTTTTCCTCCTCCTCCTCCTCCTCTATCTATCTATCTATCTATCTATCTATCTATCTATCTATCTTTCTCTCTGATAATAAAAAGAACCCACTCGCCCCTCCCTCAACACATAAAACAAGACAGCTCCCCCCTCCCCCCCCTAATCAAAACCAGCCAACCGAACAGTGACAACAACAGTAAAATAAGAACAAAACGGTAATTGTAATACAAATTACTAAAAGCAGAAGTAATAACAATAGTACTGGCTCGTCCATCATAAACTGATAATAACTTTTAATGTCCAAGGAGGAAGAGAAGTTATAGACCCTGCTATCTACAGCAGGTAGCTAGCATGCTAAAGAGAGAAAAGTAAAGAAAGTAATAGCAAGCAACTTGTAATTATTACACGAGCCACAACTCGCCAAGGCAGTGCGTTTCCCTTTCCTAAAGTGGTGCGCTTGTCTGCCTAAACACAATCATTTATGGTTAGTTTGCAAAACTTTCTAATGGCTTCATTTGTGACCGTCGAACGCTCTTCTCTTTGGGGAAAAAAATTCCTCTAACAGAGCTCTTATTGTGGTCTGTTGTGCCCACGCCAGTTTCCGAATTTGTCTGACTTGATTTTATTTCTGTCTACCTGTGCTTTACAAGCTCAGTTTTTCTCAAAAACCTTTTTGCCACACATCACGGCACGCCTCTGTGATCGGTCAAGACAGAGGGGTTTCCATTCAACCACATCAATGGAGTAGTAATAAAAAAAAAGTCATCAGATTCTTTATTTCATTGGGGGGGGGGGGGCACCTTTGTTCCACCTTCCACATACCAATTCGGAGTAGAAAATAGTTTTGGAGGTGTTCTGAGCATTTGGAAACCAAGTGTCCCGCCCATCTAAGCTCGATTTTCTTCAGATGGCAGAAGATAATACGGGCTTTCACCAAGTGAATGCCCAGTTTTATTCTCAGACAGAAGAGATAAAAGCCTGGTGAGCTATTTGACATGTGTTTTGTACACTGCCCAGGACTTTTATTTCTCTTTCCTCCGCATGTGTTACCTGGATTCCCACAGTAGCACACCAGTACAACAATCCTTGCATAGGTCGTATTCACGCTCTTAAAATAAATTCGGTACTGGTATAAGGTAATATAACGTCCCCGGAACATTGAGTGGATGGAGAACCTTGATAACTGCCCAAGCAATCCAAGTACAACTCTGTCTAGTTAGGGATTCGAACTAAAATCATTCGCGCCGTATGTAGTTCTGCATGACACCAACGGAGCGTTTAGCGCTGAAACTATGCAAAGTTAGCATACTTTTACAACCTTTGCTAATGTCGACAAAATGTTTTACGCAGTCCATTTCAGGCTCGTCATCTTACCAATTAGAAGTTCTACTTATTCTTCTTTTTAGCTTTTCCAGTTGTTGGACGTTGCTTCTGTGACCTACCAGCAGTAAAACATTCTGTCTCTTGACATTCTGGCTGCCTGAGTTGTTTTGGTTCTAATCCAGGTGTCTATGTCTTGTTCCCATCTTCTGTTGGGCCTCCCCATTTTCATGAATGAATGCTGGGAGTACCGCTACAAAAATATAATCCACCATGTATTAAGTTCTTATCGGGGTTTACGGTATCTTGGCCAAGAATTTGAGCCGCGGTATGTTTTTTCAGTAGTGTAATCCACTTATCAAAACTTAATATGGTGTGTTGCATTTGACGCAAGCGATTCATTTTTCTCTTTTCAATCCCCCATTTTATGCATGATTGCAAGTCGGCACTCTTTCAACACCTGAATAACTGTTGTAAAGGAATTTCAGCGCTTGTTGTAGAGATGCTGTTGCTTTAAATTTTTAGTGTTTAAGAGCTGTCATTTGGTGATAGATTTCAAATCTCATTTCGAGCAACGGAAATGGAGAGAGAGAAAGAGAGAGAGAGAGAGAGAGAGAGAGAGAGAGAGAGAGAGAGAGAGAGAGAGAGAGAGAGAGAGAGAAGGTTGGGAGCTTTAGACATGTTAGTAAAAGTGTAACTGCAGAAGAACATTGGGAAGAGTACAGTGACGCTAGCAAATCGTTTAACATCAGAAATACCCTGTGGATGCCAGTGCGGAAACAGTGGCGCCATGGTGTTAAGGAATCATTACGATCGGGTATAAAGAGCATGATGACACAAGGGCGAATTAATGACACGAATCTACCGAGTATTGGAGAGTTATATTTAACAACCGTAGAATGGTAAAGGTTCCCAATCTCTATTCATGGACGAGCTGGTCTTTGTGAATTGGTCTATTACTAACTTGATTGCCATGTGAAAAAGCAATGTTCGAGCTAGGGTGAATATTCAAAAAGTAGCTACTGATATTTTTCCGATCTGGAATCCTGACAGGAAAAAGATGAGGTTGATATGGATTTTCTTAATTTATTTTATTTATGCCTAGTACCTCTTTAGAGTCAAAACAGACCAAACCAATTATACTGCACTGATGTGAAACTACACCCAATATCTGACCCATCTTTCCCTCGGAGGCAACGATTCCCAGTTGTGCTGTGCTTCGCTGAATGATTGTAAATAAATGTTTCATGTACCCCATCGAGATAGTTTAGATTATTTAGCAGGGGGCTGCACCCACCCTGCCTGTCTGTCTGTCGGGGCCAACCTCAGCTGAATGGGAAACAGTGCTCCCAGCAGAAAAGAAAGACGGAGATCCTCGTTCGAATAGGTTTCCTCACTCCCGAACTGATCTGTCGTCTTTTGTGTGCAAAATTGTGAAACGCCTGACCATAACACCACAGTT
>NW_004797454.1:555353-562888 GCF_000002075.1 Aplysia californica
TATTTAGACTCAAAACAAATTTTTGTGGACACACTGTTTTTTGGGGGGACACTTAAAAAAAACTCTCAATGTTTGTTATTCATACACGTTTTACAGTACCGTTTTCTTTATCTGAAACTTAAAAAGACAGAACAACATGTGAGCCATAATATGATGGTTTGAAACATGCCGCAACATTGCCTTTGAACTGCTGCTGGTCTGACAAATAAACGTGTCAGTTACGTCCTTACCGAGATAAACTGCACTTGTATTTCCACTACTGATGTTCAAACCCGATAGTTCTCTCCTTCTCTGTGGCTTTTTCGCTGCGATCCATCTACCCCGGCGTAGAATGAGGTCATGGTCGAATGCAGACAGCTCTCGTGGACCAACCACGGCGAACACAAGTTGTTCCCTCGTAAAGATTAAGCAGAGATCTGTTGTTAGCGGAGATACCAGATAAACGGTACAGTGTGCTGGTATATAAAACTTCTGGTGTGATTTGCGGCAATAACGAAGGCTGGGTGTTTATAGAGTTGGAGCGTAGATAGATGTACCCGAGAAAACGGGTGTTCGAAAAGTTGACCTTTTGTTATTGTGAAGGCCATTCGGTATGAACGTGATATAAAGCATATATACAATGGGCTTTGTGGATGGTTCAGAGTTGCGTAAGAGGTGTGTGTGTGTGTGTGTGTGTGTGTGTGTGTGCGTGCGTGTGTGTGTATGTGTGTGTGTGTGTGTGTATGTGTGTGGGAGTGACGGCGGTTAACGTAAATCGTATTTGAAGAAGGGGTAGGGGTTGGGGTTATGGTAAGGAAGGCATTGGGATCGTGTCCTCTGTGCACCGAGTTTAATGTTCCTTTCGACGGGACGTAGATGGTTTAAAAGTGAGGACCAACTAATCCATAGCCTTTTCCAGGTGAGGTACGGGATTTATGAACCCTTCTCAGACAACAAGTGTAACATTTTGTGTTTTAGAATTTAGCCCCTAGTCTATTTACTTTAATATAGAGACAATTATCATACATTTTAATGTATGACAATGGTCAATACATCTGCCGAGGAGAATATTTCTTAACAAAAATAGAAAAAGAAAATAAGAATGAAAACTACTTATCGCTTCTGCTATGGTCAATAAGACAACTTCTGGCAGAGAGGCGGTTGCCTCATTTCCGCTCCATGTCAGTTCTGTGGCTTTTCTTTTGGCTTCAGCCTTTTTAATTCGTGAAATGAAGTCACATATGAATTGCTGCTCTAGGATTTCTGCCCTCCAACTTGGTCTCCCTGGAGCTAGGTTCTCCCATGTCAAGGTATGAATGTTGATGTCCTTCAGACACATTTTAGGGTATCTTTGTCTGGTACAATTTTTTTAAAAAGAGGAGTGCTTGTATGACGATTCTCCGAGGAAATGTCAGAATAGAATACTGTTTTTGGGATTCTGAAGTCAGGCATCCTTACGGCATTGCCAACCCAGCAAAGTTAAGTCCTATTGAGCTTAGTAAGCAGACTCTTGGCATTGGCTCTTTTTTAGAAACCAGCTGTATTTTGTACATTTGATGCCAAGAATTCTCTAGAGACATTTCATGTGGAAATGATTAAGCCTCTTGACATAGCTTCGGTGCACTGTTCGGTATCGTACAACAGGGTTGGTTCGGAGGGCACAGCAGATTGATATATTTTAGCTTGCAGATGATTTTACCCCCCCCCCCCCCAATCCCCCCAAATCGACATAATTTTGATGATCTAGGAGGCGGCTTCCACCCTGCCTGTCAGGCCCTACCCACGCTGAAAGGGACGCAATATCCCACACAGTCCGGATTAACGCTGACAAACAGGGTCAAGGCAGATCGTGTGCCAAGTCATCCTAATGGTATCGGCCGATGGGGAAGAGGGGGGGGGGGGGGAGCGGAAAACCTAAACAATCAAATAATCAACTACTTGTGCTTATAAGATCTAATCACCAATTCAAGCCTTCCCATGTGGAATGTATAGCCAGTTCGCCCCACGTTGTAATCTTATTCACGTGAAGCTGAACGTTGTTAGAATTCACATTGCCCGGTGATGTCACGCTTTGCAATTAGTGTTCAGCTGTTTTGGAGAACAGATAGTTAACATTTTCTCCTCTCTAAAGATTTGTTCTTATTAGGATACGAGAAAGTCTGGAAATAATTGGTTAGAAGGCGTCCCTGGTAGTCTTACTTCTTTTCTTTCTTTTTATTGCTTTTACATAGATATTATTGCTTTACCCCTGTGCTAAATATAGCCTATCGTGCGCTCTGAGCTCAGTTGGTAGATATCATGCGGGCTATGTTGTGAATAATCCCAGTTTGAATGGTAAATCGTATGTTTTTGAACGTGGGTTGTGGCTGAAGGAAGCCTTCTTGTCGTATGCTACGCCTACCTTTTCTAGCCAAAATATGGACATCTAGCGAAAAACAAAACAAAAACATAACAAAAACAAAAACAAAACAAAAATAAAACAAAAACCATACACGAGCAAAGCAAAACAAAACAACCCCCCCAACCCCCCCCCCCCCGCACCACAGGGCTCAGCAGCGTGGATATAGCGTAAAAAGAACCTGTGTTAAACTAAGTAAACAACCCCCCCCAATAAAACTACAGCAAAAAAATTACAACAACAAAATCAACAACAAAAAAGAAACAAAACAAACAAAAATTTATTTTTTTAAAAACCCCGCTGCTGCACTACCGGAGACACAGCAGCATTATAACAAAACGCAAGAATCTAGAATTCTGTCTTTGTCTGGCTCTATACCACCTCTCCTAGTTTTGAACAAACATGAGTCCTCACGCGAACCTTATCTCTGGATGGAGTCCTCATCTGGTTCACGGCCACCTTTAGAATGTTATTAAGGCAGAAAGTTCTGTTCTGCACGAAATGTTAAATATTATTATTATTATTATTATTATTATTATTATTATTATTATTATTATTGTTATTATATAATTTATTACTACTATTATTATTATGTGGTTGCCAAAATTATTGAAAAGAAACCTCTTAGTTTTACACTTTTTTCTTATGTGGTGGATGCAGCAGACTTACTTAGCTAAAGTAGGAACTCAGCTGTTCCTCTCTACAACATAAAAAAACAACTTATGTATAAAAAACCCCCCAACAACAGCAGAGTTATGGCTTTCAACGTCGATTACCATATTATACATTTACTTTCCTTCTGATGATAGGTAAAGATATAAAATTGCACTTAGTTTCCTCGGTCATGAGCGGGCCTTTACCTAATCGGGTCAAAACGCTCAAGTTCAAGTGACGACGCACTGTATGCAGCCTTTACCTTATGTTTACTACTATTCCATAATCGTTTCTGATGCCCTTTGTCCTTTCTTTGATTTATGTAGGGGAACAGGCTTCTTCTTGAGCCTAAAGAAGAAAGGAAGTTTAGATAAAAACTCAAACCTTCGTCTTGTTAGATCATCTTGAGTGTTGAGTCTGCTGCCATAATTTCTGGCGCCACTTCTGAACGCTCTATATATGTTTATCGATGCTTTCAAAGATATGACATATTCATTATTTTCTTTGAACTCTCGAACCCTCTCCCGGCTAAAGCAAAGGCTAAGAGAAGCAGCTTTAGGCTTCTAAAACTTACGATAGATAGGTGTAATGCTGCACATCGGTGCAGATAAGTGTGGTTTGAATTCCAAAAGGGTTTTTAAAAACTTGACTTGAGGGTAATTTGGGGAATATTCAAGCCCCCTCTCTTACCCCGCCCAGGTAACTAGGTCATACAGAAGATGGGAATTTTTTTAAAATACGAAGGAAGGGTGGGGGGGAGGGATAATCCTTTCTCTTGAATAACAAAAAACGATCTTTGTTGAGTGCTCTGGTATAGTTTGATCCTTCTTTCCTGTCAAACATCTACCATTTTTATCTCTCCTTCTCTTTTTTGTGCTTGTTACTCTCTTGTAACTCCTCTAATCTTTGACACGTATGTGAATTTATTGTGTTGCAAGTGTTGTAAATCGCTGACTAAAACCAAAAATGTGTATATAGAAAAGAATAATAGATAATGTTGGAAAAGGTACTGTACCAATTCGTATTATTGGCGTAAGGTGAGCGGAGATGCGTACTCTGCTTGCCCTTGAATTTTAGACTGGCCAATATAGACGATTTCACTTATATAATAAACGCGTAACTTTTAGCAGAGTCCTCATATATGAAGAAATTGGAAAAAACTATTGGATATCAATGCTCCAGAGCATTAGACACGCCATAAACGGGCGCTCCGTTAGCTCAGTTAATATTACGCTGGACTGCGAAGTAGATAGTATTGTTTCGAATCCCAGACTGGACACTTTTGAGCTCGGGTCATTTTGTGGAATTTTAAAGGCTTTCAACCCATTTTGTATGGTTCTTTCGGAGACGTATGATAAATTTGGCGGTCTCACCTCTTAGATAATGGACCCCCCCCCCCCCTTTCAAAGTTTGCAATTGCTGGAAATGATAACATGCGCGACATTCTGGTTTCCGTCGATTCGTTGTTCCCAGAGCTGCACATGTGTGATTTCTGGGAATTCTTTACGTTTACCGTAAAGGTCACAAAACATAATGTGTAACTTATCCTCGGAAATTTTGTCGTAAACCACGTTGGTAAATCTTTCTCATCCCTGATTGGCCCTGACAGTCAGGGTCAGAAGCCCGCCTCCTAAATGATTTGATATATGTGTCGAAGGGGGTGTAAAACACCTGCATTGAAAATATAAATTAAGTTGTTTTTTTCTAGAGCTCAAAGAACGGTTTGAGCTTCTCTCTACTTAAGGAAAAAATACCCCCCCTCCCGCCGGCAAGAAAAACAAACAAACAAACAAACAAAAACCTCAAACCCAAAAACAAACAACTTTTCACTCTAAAGATTAGCCTAATTTTGAATGTATTTTGCCTCTGGTATTGTCACCGTTGAACGGTGTATGGAGTCCTTACAGTCCTCAAGTTTTACTTCACCTTGCGCTCTTGTTCTGTTTGCTCTGTTTTTTCTACCGAGCATCTGTCGTCCTTATCTCTCTTCCTTCTATTCTTTATATGTTACTATAATCTAGTAACATCTCTATTGTTCGGCTCTTACGCGATTTATATGTGTTTCAAATGCCGTAAAATTCTGACCAAATTAAAAAATAAAGATAAAAAAGACCTCTACTTCGGTCCTGAACCTCGGGATTTAAGCTGCTCTGACAATTAATAGAGAGCCCAAAGGGAGTTGATCTGCGTCATCACATGTGCTGTGAGCAGATTTGAGCAGAGTTTGTGGTTATTCTGAGAAATGTCACTTGCACTTACACAAAAGTCACGGCACACCTATCCTTCCACCAGTCCGCCAATCTTTCGTGTGTATATATAGGCCTGTTTTTTTGTGGGTTTTTTTCGTTTGTCTGTGTGTCTCTTTCCACCCGCATAAATACGCACAAAATCTTAGTCTTGCATGTAAAAAAAACCCCCACACACACACACGCACGCACGCGCGCACACACACACACACACACACACACACACACACACACACACACACACACACACACACACGCATACACACACACACACACACACACACACACGCATACACACACACACACACACACACACATGTACACACATATACACGTACACAAAGAAGTGGAAGGGGGCATATGTGGGTGACTAGAACAGGAGGAAGGTGAGAGGAAGTGGTATTCTGTTTGTCTGGAACAGTGTCACGATTCCGTATCTCGTTGAAACAAACACTTGAGAGAATATCTGAAAATAGTTTGTTACGGCGCAGTTAGTATCTGAAACAGACTCAAAAAGAAAGAAAAATCCAGAAAAACAACACACATTAACAAAATCAAGAGGAAGTCTCTGTTCCTGCTCGTCAAGTCAGCTCAGGTCAGTTTGACACGGATCATGTTTAATCCTCTCTGCCAACTGCCTGCTTGCTCAAGCCAGTATCACGCTCAAAGAGATGGTAAAGATAGTGATAACGAAGGTTAATGTATTGAAATATACGAAGCAAAAAGTTAAGGGGCTGCTAGGTGGCGTCACAGAGGTGGAACCACGGGACAGAGTGTGTAATACTATCGAAAAATGACTTTCGAAGAAAGTAGTTGCTTAAGAAGCTGCCACGATTACTCTCTATGCAATGTTGTAAGCAGTGTACCTTACGGAAACGATTTCAGATCCACATGACGTTTTGATCGGATGAGATGTTTCTTAATCTGCTTTCAATGCTTAATATTGTGCACAAAGCTGTTACGATATTACTGTTCAGCAGTTGAGTAATAGTCTCAATGTTTGAGCTACACGATTGTTTCTTCAGTCTGAATAAGTTGTGGTATTTTTCTAATAGCGTGGTCCTCTATACTTATACAGTTTTACCTGTCTTCACATTATCGAACGTTGGGGAAAACCCTCTGCTTTTTTCTATTTATGTGGATTGCACGTGCGTGTAGCGTCCCGGAATTGCATGCAGGTTTCCCTGACACAGGCTCTTGTTTGCGCAACGTTCTCTTCTTTTTCTCATTTTTTCCCCTCTCTGCGAGTAGGTCACAGCATTCTGCTTAAACTCAGTACAGACTCTCTAACAAAAGTTTCAATTAACGGCATTTTGATGACAAAACTAACAAACAAGCAAACAAACTTACGAATGAATAGGACCAAAACGGTTATGAACATAACTGTTTAATACACGATGTCAAGAATTACTTTCCCGACACGATGATTTTGTGTCAGGTAAATGGATCAACATAAAAGAATTTTTATTGTTGTTGGTGGTTGCGCGTGCTCTGATGTAGTTCGCTCCTTCTTTCCTATCAAATATCTATCGTCCTTATCCTCCCTTCTTCCTTTATTTGTATATTGGGCTCCAATTAGACGACTCTAATCTTCAGCACTTATATGACCTGTTTGTGTTATCATCATCATCATCATCATCATCGTCATCAATGCCTTCCACCCCTGGCATGGTATAGGCCACATACAAGCTCCTTCCATTTAGCTCTGTCCTGGGCCATCCTCCCAAGTGAGCTTCATCTCTCTCATGTCCCTTTCCACACATCTCCTTCATGTTTCCCGTGGCCTACCGCTGCCTTGTGCTACCTGTGGGTTCCACTGCTGTGATCGTCTTGTGATGCTTCCGCTGGGCTTTCTGAAGGTGTGTCCCATCCATCGCCACTTTCTTAGCCCTTTTGCTGCTTCTATATCCTTTAGTCCTGTCCTTTCCCACAGCTCTTCATTTCTTATTCTATCCTGCCACTTGATTCTTAGGGTACTCCTCATGTATCTGTTGATGAAAGTCTGGCCTTTATTCAGTACTGTTTTTGTAGTCGTCCAAGTTGCGCAGCCATAGAGGAGCACAGACTTGACATTGGAGTTAAAGTGTCGTTTGTTTTAGTAGAGGTTTTACGGCTCTCGCAACTGCATACGGTCAAATGAGCGCCAAGTTAAAGAGTCGAATCTTGGTGCGCAGTGAGATGTTGCTTGCTTTCCAGACTTTGTGTTATAGGTGCCGTAAAATTTACGAAGGCTAAACTGAAAAAAAACCCCCAAACAC
>NW_004797454.1:562988-582905 GCF_000002075.1 Aplysia californica
TTGGGAATGGGGGGGGGATAAGGAGAAAATGTCTTCACAAACCGAACTTATTATTAATATTCATTATTTTAAATACTGAACGTTAAATTGTTTTAGATATACAATATCATAGTTTGATATTGATTACACGGCGAAAGGAGTCATGTATATTATTCATCGCCTGTGTCAGCCTGATGCCGGCGAAGGGTGAGTCAGGAAGCTATTCAGTTCATTGTCAACTCGGATTATTGCGGAAGGTCGACGAATGGTAACTACCCCGTTTGAGGACTTTTGAGTTGGGATAACATGATACATTGTGTGCTTTTGAAGAGTTTTTTTTTCTCAACGGTATTATAACTTTTTTAAAAATTTAAGGTTTCTTTAAATAGGAGCATATCGCCGGCATCTGCAGTGCTGTGGTTACGTTTTTCGTCGATTGCTCGCAGAGTTCAGTTCCTGAGTCGGGAAGTTTCTTTTTTCTTTTTTTTTAAATAAAAAAAATATAATCCTCGTGTACTTGCTGGGATGATGTATTTGTATCCCTGTCAGTCAGCCCGATTTTGTCCTGACGGGCAGGGTCGAAGCAGCGCGCCTGTCGAGTGGTCAAAACTGTATTTATTGGGGCGTAAAACGCTTACACTTTACATTTCAGTCATGAGAAACGCATTCGACACCATAGCAGACATGCAGTTTTCGTACAAAACAAGTCGCAAGTTTTAACCCATCTACCAGCAACACCCTCCGGCCACCCACAACATGTCACTCAATGTGTTAACAGTCGAACCGGTGAAACGTTTTTTTGCCTTCAACTTCAAGTCAATTGGCGTTATCAGCGGTTGTACTTCTTTTGGGGTTTTGCTCTAGTTTTCTTGTCTTCTTCGCGTGATAAGTACACGTTTTTGTGCGTTGTGTAGAAAGGGGAAATAAAAGGGGGGGGGGGGGGGTGTACACGTGGTCACGCGCATGGTTGAGGAAATAACAGACTCAGTAGGGCATACACAGGGGTGTCGTGTAGGTGCAGTCGCTGTGTTCAGTAGGGCGTATAGGAGTCCTGTAGGTGGAGTGCAGTAGTCGCTGTGTGCAGTAGGACACATCTCGTCGCCCAGGCGTTAAAATGTACGAAGCCCACTCTTTCGAACATTCTTTTTATCGCAGTTTCTTAATCTGTGGTATCTGTTGCGTGAGCCCAAAAATATTTTGACTAAATTCAAATTCCAAATGTTCAAGAAAAAGCAAGAAAAGGAACATATTGTAGGTGCGATTGTCAAAAGAATCAAACAGTTTTTTTTCTCTCCAGTAAAATGTTGCTTTGTAGGCTTAGAATATTTAAACAGCTTGCCAACGATATAGGTGCCGGGTCGGTGCTGTCACTGTGAGTGTTATAAATTAAATATAATGCGTGTGCCTGGGAGCTTTCTTGGTGGGGAGTTAAACAAAGGAATAGAGGGTGATGAGTGGATTGAAAGAGAAGTAGGTTGTTGATAGTGTGTTTGTGTGTGTGTGTGTATGTATGTGTGTGTGTGTGTGTGTGTGTGTGTGTGTGTGTGTGTGTGTGTGTGTGTGTGTGTGCGTGCGTGCGTGTGCGCTGGCGCGCCAGAATGAGTGCCGTTGCTATATGAGAATTTACACACAATATACCAGCACGCACACTGCTCTCTCTCCACCAGATACCTGTACAAAAACCGGATCCAACGAATCCATTCCAACACGTTTGCTAGTGTGCCCAAGCTGGAGCAACTGTAAGTAACTCGTTCACCACCTGACTCATTAGATTGATTGATTGTACTGTTTTGTCTTGTTATTTGGTCTTGACTGTTGTCTGTTGTCCCACTATCTTCTTTCCTCCTCCTCCTCCTTTCTCTCTCTCTCTCTCTTTCTCTCTCGCTCTCATTCTCTCTCTTTCTCCGTCTCTCTGTCTCTCGGTGTCTTTGTGTCTCTATCTATCTGCCTGCCTGTCTGTCTGTCTGTCTGTCCGTCTGTCTGTTTGTCTGTCTGTCTGTCTGTCTGTCTGTCTGTCTGTCTGTCTGTCTGTCTGTCTGTCTGTCTGTCTGTCTGTCTGTCTGTCTGTCGTCTGTCTGTCTGTCTGTCTGTCTGTCTGTCTCTCTCTCTCTCTCTCTCTCTCTCTCTCTCTCTCTCTCTCTCTCTCTCTCTCTCTGTCTGTCTCTCTCTCTCCCTCTCTTTCTCTTACCTACAATGAATTTGCACTGTTTGAATTCTGTTTTAGATACCACCATACCCCCCCCCCCTCACACACACACACACACACACACACACATTTTTTCCAACGATGATTTGATATATAAATTAATTTTTCGAACCCAAGAAGAAACAAATCAAATGAGAAGAATAACTTTTTACCCATTCTCACTTCCCCTTCTTTTATGGGTTTTCTATATGCTTTGGGGTTTGCAGAAACTGAAGAGGAGGGTTTTCCCCCAACAGTTTAGACAGAGCCACGTTGTGAGCAGATGGGAATAACGTCCGTCCCTGGCAGCTGCATTTATCATGTTGTGTATTGTTCTGCTTACTTTTATTTTTATTGTCTTGTTTGGAGGGATTGTTATTTTCTTTTTCTTTCCTTCGAGCCTTTTCATGTCTAAGCTTTTACACTTATACTCGCCCCCCCCCTTTCCTCTCCCAATTAAAAACAGAACACTCCCCCCAAAAAAACAACAACAACAACAAAATACACAAAAACACAAAACAACAATCACCCCCCCCCCCCAACAAACTAACAAGAAACAAAACAGAAACAACACAAAGCAAAAACGTAGAACAGCAACACACAACGACAGGAACGAACAGCAGCCGACAGAAAAACAGGACAAGAGACAAAAAACAACCAACAAAAAGATTTTTTTTTACAAACCCAGCGTCAACAAAAGCAGGAAGACATGAAAAAAAGAAGAGGGACAAAGTCTATTGTAAAAAAAAAGCTACATTGTTTCGCTTTCCTTTTGCACCACGTACTAATTACCCTTGTTTTAATGACGAAGACCAGGCCTCTTCTCTCAAGAGTACTCTCAGCAGATATCCGAGACGAAGAAGCCTGCATCTTTTGTTTTTAATAACAGAAATGGCATCAGCTTTCTCTAAGGCGACCCTGTATTTCTACGACTCGTTGCTGACACTTCACCTCGCTTCTTGCAGGAAACTGGATTAAAACGTTAGACGTTATTTTTGTGTTAAAACGTTGTCTTTCTCTGCGGAAGACCCCAGAATTTTATTCATTTGTTTTTGGTCAAGATTGGCCTTGGCATTTTAGCACCACTTTAAACTCTCTCGTGACGCAGGGTCATGTGCTTTAACGGGAACAATTTTGGACCCCCAGGGAAGAACAGGGGCGCTCAATTTTAGCGGTCGATTACATTTAATTGCATCCGGTTTGTAAATACGGCAAACTGTCTCCAAAAGTGCAAGATTTCTTCGTTTGGGAAAAAAAAATCCCTCTAACAAGTATCGCTGAATTTGAATCCTTAAGTAGTTTTACGAAGCACATATTGCCTATAGAAACAGTATACGGCGAACACAAAATGTGACGTACAGCGCTTCCCAAGACATGATGAGCTCCGTTCGTCTAAACAGCATCTTGCCTTCTTCGCCACACGAGAAACACAATCACCACCACCACCAACAACAACAACAGAACCAACAACAACGACGAACAGTGCTCGTCGTATTATAGATCACGAAGCTAATAAACTCTGTTGTAGCAAAATCGTTCGACAGAATTGTTTAAAAATCTGTAACGGTTTATATTATTACCACTTGTAGTCGATTGTTTTTTTAAAATAATGTGGTATGATATCTTTCTACTATCTTTAATGTGCGCAACTGGCACAGATTATTTGCCCATATCCGAGAAGGTAGGTGTTAGATCTGACCTATCCTAAGATCAGGGGTGTGGCTGAAAGACAGCAGTAAGAAGGAGCTAAGGAGTAGCAGAAGAAAGGCTGCAGAAAGAGTTAGGAGCCCAGAGGAGGGAGCAAAAGAGGGGTGAGGGTTTTGGGGTGGGGGCTAAAGTGGTGACGAAAGCCAACGACAGAACATGGTTAGAGAGCAGGAAAGGAGGTGAAAGAAAAAACATTTAGAAAAGAATATTTTCCGTTGCTCTCAGGTTTCGAACCAGGGGCCTATTGAATGAGAGGCGAAAACCGTAACCTCGAGACCACGAGAGTCTCCCCCCCCCCCTTTCTTTTCTTTCCATATTATAAAAAAATCAACACATTTTGTGTTGTTAGTCTTTTTGTCTTGCTACTGAACGGAAGTGATACTAAGTCTGGTCCCCCGCCCCCTACTTTTTTACTTGGACTATTAAATATGATTGTTTTCCCTATCACCCCCCCCCCCATCCTACACCAAGGGCGTATGTGAAGTTTGGTCATGCTCTTTTCCCTTGTAGGCAAAAGATATGAATTTGAATATCGAGTAGGAAAGTTTCTTTTATTGAGTTTTTTGTCCGTCTACAGGGACAATGTATCATACTCAGCCTGGATTGACCTTAAAAGCAGGGTTGAAGCAGTACGCTTCTTATGATATGATTTAAGTTGTTTGGGTTGGAATGTAAAACATTTACTAGATGTGTTGCAATTTCGATTGCTCCCCCCCTCCAAAAATTATGATGGAATAAATAAAATAAAATAATAAATGTATGAATAAATAAATAAGTAAATAAATCGATATATAAACTGATAAATAGACAGATAGATAAATAAATAAACAAACGAGTAGATTTATAATAAATAAGTAAAGAAAGAAAGAAAGAAAAGAAAAAAAATACACCTTTGCCCTTTTACTTCTCATACCTAATCTTTTCTTATACCGATTTCTTTCTTATTCTATTTCCAATTCTCATACCATTCGACTTCCCTCCTGACACGTACACTTAAAAAAAGATTATATTCTCCGTACTTCCATAATTATTTGTTCCTCAACCCGTTCCGCTGTTGTACCCGTATGATTATAATGGAGCTCACACTAAGTTCTCCCTCCTTTACTCTCCCAAAGTCATCAATACCGGCCTATCTTTCGCCCACTACTCACGTGGCGATAATTACTTGCACGGATAGCACTAATTTCCTGGGAGATAACCCATCGGAAATTCATTTTACCTTCTGCTCGAAGGCTATAACGATCTGGGAGAAACCGGAAAAGTTGTTTAGTTAGCAGAAAACGTCAAGGTGTTTGTAGTTAAAGAAACGTATGTTTCCCTACAGCGAAATCTGCCCTTGCCCCCACCCCTTTTTAAACCTCTATTCGTTTAGTTCCCTAGGCCCCCCCACCCCCACCCCCACACACTTTCCCACCTCTGCCGTCCCTTAAAAGATCGTTCAAAGTGTATTCACAACGTACTCACAGTCAAAAGATGGAAAGTACGTGTATTCTTCTTTCACTCCTTTCGTCTCTCCCAGCCGACTGCACCGGAGTTGCTTGGTACATGTCTTCTCTCTTAACATAATGGACACTCCCTACTCTGTATAATACCTTGAATTCCTGCTCATAAGCCTTAGCCTATACTCTTCACAGAAGCCGTGCTCTATTTGGAATATACCCCCTACCCCTCTCTATCCCTCCCCTAACTCCCCCCTTCTCCCCCATTCTCTCCGCCCCTCCCCCCAGCCATACCTCACTCGATCTGTAGCGGTTCACTATCACTTACTAAGCTGACCTTTCTCTGCAATCTTGGTCTGCGGTGTCATGGGTATGCATTTCGCTATTGCTCGCAAAAGACGTAGTTTTTATTGGTATGTGCTTTCTGTTTGGATAATTCGCTTTATCCCACTCTGTACGATTTGCTCTTGCAAGCTAAGTCGAAGCAGACGGCTTCCCAAATGTGTCAATAGGGGCGAAAAAAATGTTAACTAACAATAATGCCACTTTTTGGCTGGTGTGGCACAGTTGGTTAAAAACCTAACCGCCGCAAGGAAGATTTAAAAAAAAATGTTGTGAAATCCTAGTAGGCTCTGTTCCTCCCCAGTCTATTTCAGCGTTACCCCATCTCTCTGTACGTCCCATCCCCCCGTTTTGTCTTCCTTTCTTCCCCTCTCTCCACTGGCATTTACCCCATTTCTAAGCTGTGGCGCAGATTGCAAAGTGCATTTTTCATTGGTAAGTTGGAGGTTTTGGGCCAATAAGGAGTCCACATCTTTTTGGGGGTTTTCCTGGAAAAGCATTTTTTGAGCCCCGTGTCCTGACGACGAAGTGCTTTATCTTTGAAAAAAACCTACAGTGGGTCTATACCCTCTAGCTTCACAGACTATTCAATTTGGTCGCCAGCAACGAGAATAGGAATAACAACAACAACAACAATAACAACATAAAAATAACAATGACAACAGTGGCAACAACAGCATCAAAACAACAACAACAGTAACAACGACAAGAGAAGCAGCACCAGTAACAACAGCAACAACGATAATAACACAGTGTAAATGTCAGTGTGTGTATTGTGTTTGTATGTAATGTAAGCCGTAAGCGTGTATGCGTGCAAGAATGTGTGCTCCTGTGTGTACGAGTTGTATAGTTGTTTTCCCTTTTCTTGTTACAATTGATTGTGCTGCCCATGTTTTCCTTCCCGTCTCCATGAAGTCGGTGGAACAGTTGCAGAACTTTGTTGCCTCAGTGCATTACTAAGTCACAGGGTATCTTTTTAGCTTTAGTAAAGTTTTGTGGCACTTGCAACAGAGATGGGTTATACAAATGCAGTGGATTTTAGGTGTTACTAAAGAGAAGCATAGAAAGAAAGGAAGGAGGAGAGATGGGTCTCTTGACGGCGACATAATCAGCCAGGCCTGCGGACTCCAAACTAACAATACACAATGTCTTGACACTGAGTGAGTAAAAAATGTAATTGTGGACGTTTTAAGCCCCCATCAACATAGTTTTTGATCGTTTAGGAGGCGGGTAAATTCAACCCTGCTTGTCAGGGCCAACCCGATCGGAGAGGGGAATAATGTCCCAGTAGACAGATTCAGACAATAAAACGACAACTCGGAAATGGAGCTCTCGTTTTCAGCGTGTGACGGCATGTGTAATATGATTATATTGTGGCTTCCAGTAACACAAGAACATGATGTTAACACAGTTGTAGGGTAAATAAGTGAGCCAAGGAGCCAGGTGATTTTACACATTTTGTTAACTATTTTTATGCAGGTGTTTTTACGCGCCTCTCAACAACACAAATTAGATCATTTAGGAGGCAGGCTTCCGACCTTGCCTGTCAGAGCCAATCCGGGCTGAGGAGAGGGAAACAACATCCCAGCTGAAAGACGAAGATACTGAAAAAAATTTATCCCCACTTGGGATCGATCGTGGATCTCCTGCGTGCGACAGCGAAGAGCCTAACCGCTACGCCACAGACGCCGGTATACATTATGTCTTTGTTGAATGTAGATACAATCTATTATTGGTGGCTTTCATACCTATATTTTGTTCCTCTGGTAATATATATGCGCCTCTTAGTGACGGCCCTTTCAAGACTGAAAAATTGAGGAGGCATGACCGCCGATTTAACGTCCATCTGCGACAGGATCGAGTCAAAAACTCTCCGACCAATCCAGGTTTAACGAGGCGCTAGGCAGAATCAAACCAGGGTTGTCCGTGCCGCAGCTCAGCGGCATTCGTGTACTACCAGCCGTACTAACGATGTGCCCCTCTGTGTGTCTTTTTGTTTTCAGGTTTCTCCACAGCAATGGCTTATCCCGGTTCCCCAAAGATATTTTCGCCAACAACGCCAATCTGCGGCGGCTGTAAGTATGTTAGCTTACCCAGGTGTGCCCTGTTGATTCTGGTTGCATGAACCATGGCGAGAGAGAGAGAGAGAGAGAGAGAGAGAGAGAGAGAGAGAGAGAGAGAGAGAGAGAAAGCTAGGGAGAGGGAGAGAAAGGGAGAGAGAGGGAGAGAGAAGGAGAGAGAGAGGGAGAGAGAGGGAGAGAGAGGGAGAGGGAGAGGGAGAGAGAGTGAGAGACAGACAGACAGACAGGCAGACAGACAGACAGACAGACAGACAGACAGAAATAGATAGATAAATAGATAGATAGATACGCACTCACACACACACACACACACACACACACACACACACACACACACACACACACACACACAGAGAGAGAGACACAGAGAGAGAGAGAGTGAGAGAGAGAGAGAGAGAGAGAGAGAGAGAGAGAGAGAGAGAGAGAGAGAGAGAGAGAGAGACAGAGACAGAGAGAAAGCGTTACTAGTTGGTATGCAACAGTTACATGACGATCCATGATGTGACTGGCTGGTATGTTTAAAGAGATTCTGCTAGGATCAAACAGCGTGGGGAAAAATCTCGACAAACTAAATTCACATTGCTCAACATGTGTATCTGAAATGATGCTAAAATTAGTTGGAAATCCTGTCCAGTTACATGTGTGTGGCAGTTCTTTGAAATTTCGTGCGATAGTTACTTAATAATAATACTATTAATAATCATAACAATAATAATAATAATAATAATGATAATAATAATAATGATAATAATAATAATAATAATAATAATAATAATAATAATAATAATAATAATAATAATAATCTTAATCTTAATAATAATAATAATAATTTTAAAAAAGTAATAATGATAATTAAATAGCCTTTGTATAGCGCATACCCCCGCTAAACAGCAAGCTCTAATTACTTGATGGTGGGATGTTGCGCAGTTTAATTTAGTCCTGTTTATACAAGGTGGTTCTAGAACGCTTTTCCACTCTACCCCATGCTGTACCCTTTTCAAGGAACAGCGGCAGTAAACCTTGATTGTTATACTCAGTTGAAACTACATCTAGAGGCTGTATAAGAAGGGCCAAGGCTGGTCATCTTTAAAGTCTTGGATATCGAGGAAAAAAACCGGTTTGATATCACTTGCTTAGCAGAAAAAAACCCTGTAAATTCTTTGCCATATCGACAGGCCGAAGGGATGGCCGCTGGATCAGAAAAGTAAGGTAAAGTGTAAATATGTCACTTGCAAAGGTGGCGGTTATTTGCTGATGCTCGAACTAGCTGAATCGTAGTGCCACCTGTCCATTTCCGGATTCTGTGTCGTCTCCACAGACGTCTGGACTCGAACGCGCTGGTGTGCGACTGCGACATGATGTGGCTGGCAGATATGTTGAAAGAGAAGCACGGATACACACAAGCGGCCGTCACTTGCCGGTACCCAAACAAGCTGCAGGGACGATCACTCATGAGTATTCCAAAGGAAGAGTTTCACTGTGGTAGGTATCAGTGTCCAAAGAGTGCAACAATTGGTTAACGTCTCTTCTCATCACCGCAAACCCCCCCCCCCCCCCCCCGTTTAAAAAAACAAACAAACTTTGAACACTCAGGTGATCTTAACGCACCATCTTCACTTTTAAAACATTTCTGCCACTTCTTATTTTGGTGTATAGCTGGTGACAGTATGCCATCTATGAGCTTGCTTGCTTTTTCAGTCATTGTTAAAGGTGTCACCCTGAAAACGCTTAGCCTAATGGTTTCGCTTTGTCGCTTTGTGTGCTTTTTTCTAGTCCACCTTTGCTGTTAAAAATATTAGCTTGTGTGCTTCCCCAATGACGCTGCTTTGTGATAGATAGCTTTGATGCTGCTTTTCTGCTTTGTAATACATGTACATGTCGGAGACATTATACATAATATTATGTTTCAGTTTGAAACGTGTTGGCTTTGACTGAAATCTAATTAATTTCAGACTTTGTTTTTTTCTTATTCTTGTTGTAGTTTCATAATTAATTTAACGCTGCCTATAAACACATGAATGATGTTTTTTCGCCTTCTTCCTTTCTTTTCTTTCAACAATGTGCATCATGGTGTTCCATACTCTTTAGAAGTGTTGGGAAAAGAAGGTAGATATATCACGCTTGCGTTGTTTTATCAATGAATATCTCCATGCAGTCTGTTATTACTAACATTGGCATTTGTTGTAACAATAATGTGTATTTGCTTCACTGTTAGCGAGGAGGAATCAATATTTTTGTAATGTATTGTAGCATAAAGCAGTAACTAATATTGCTAGATTTTCGTAAAGATTACCCTACTACTGATGAGTTTTTTTTTTCATTTGCTACTTGTTAACGATATATAAGAAGTAAAAAAGCAACAACTATGTTTGCTTGTTAACGAGAATGTTTTGAAGCCCTTTTGACACCATGCGTTTCATTAATACTAAAAGCAGTACACTGCAATTTACACATTTCCATTAATTCTGGACACCCGTTAAAAAATTCTGCCTTGACTTTAAGTTCTCAACAACGTCTTTAGTAGTGCAATGGTTTCGCTTTGGGGTTACATTCTAAAGACGTTTGAGTTCGACTCTGTAGTGTAATGTAGGCCTACCAGTCTTGTGTAAGATACAAATAAAATCGAAACTCCTCTACCCTCCCTCCTATCAAGCCAAAGCACCAACCCAAATTCGAAATAAATCTTTTAGAAACGAATCTAGAATTGGGAGAATATTTCTCTATAAATGTCAGAAATAAATGTAAAACTCTGGAACACCATTACTAATCTGGAGAATTGTGGAGGAAAATGAAGGATTCAATAGGAACCTATTGAAGAAAGCAATACCCCCCCAAAAATTTTTTAATGGATGGCCCAGGGCATAATAGAACTGACAGAAGAGGCAAGCCAAAACATAATGGAAAAGCAAAAACGCTTTAAATAGGGAAATAAATAAAAACATATAATGACTTCTTAAAGACTTGAGAATTTCATTGAATAAAAAGAGCATCTGAGATAGTTAAGAAAGAAGCCCACGTGAACCCCTCCCCCCACTAATAAAAACAATTAGCAAGAGAAACTTACAATATCTGGGACAGTTAAATCGGCATAAAGGCTTTGAACATTTTGCTCCCTCTAGAAAAAGTTGTAAGGGAAACGAGGAGAGGGTAGACCCAGAGGAAAACCTGAACTGGTCAAAAAACGGGGAAAGACCAAGATGATGATTTTTTCCGAGCATTCGAGCAAGAAATTGAATGACAAAACAAGATAGCTGATATTATTTCAGTTCAGGCACATTACATGCGCAACAATGGTGATTGTAGCACAATGCAATAACTAATTTTGTTAGATTTTCTTTCAAGCCTAATTTATAACAAAAATGCATTTATTTTTGCTCATTGTTACCGGCGTATAGGAACTTTGAATGTTTACAACTCTTTTGATACACTTAGCTCATTAATACTAAGAGTAATACACCATAAACCTTATCTCCATACTAACAGCTCAATAACCGTTTCTTTTTAAAACTTCTTCCTTGAATTTGAATATTACATTCACAACAACGGCATAAGTGTAAATGATCGACAGCGAAAGATTATTTTAGTATGTCGGTGTTTTAGTGCCTATAAATGGCAATTTGCACTCTATGCTTCCCAGGAAATTTAGGTTATTTCAGAGTGCTATCATGTCTGCTGGAGTATTAGTATAGATTGCAAAGCGCATAGAGCTTGCTGTTGAGCGGGAATTCGTGCTGTATAAGTGCTATCTATATTATTATATTTGTGAAAGTTTATCACTTTGGTCGCCTAAAACTTCCGAACCACTTAACTTTCGAATTTGAAAAAAAAAAAACTGTGGTTCAGGATCATTTAAAGGGTACACAGTTATATTAAGGAGTCTGAAGTCACTGTAGTTTAATTTTCAGTTTTTCATTAGGTTTGTTTAGATGCTCTTGGGAAAGTACGTTTTCTAAGACGCCATTGTAAACAAGTGAGGTTCCGTTCACAAGCAGTGAGCACTGTTTCCACAATGACTTGATGTTCGATTCTGTTGAGTCTGTTCATCTAATGGGTACCCAGCTTGTCTGTCATAATAATGCTCTAGGAGGCGCAGTGCTCCGATTTTACCTGCCAACTCAGGCTGTGCGAGATACAGAATCCACACAAACAGACGCAGATACTCCATGAAACAAACATCCTCACACGGGAGTCGAACCCAAACGCATGTGACCCCGAAGCACAAAACATTGCATTACAGATACGCCCTTGTGCTGATTTTTGGATAATTGCCTCGATTTGCGAGGAGAACATTTACAATCATTACAATCGTTTCAGTCCACTAGTACTCGACAACCTCATGAACCAACACTATTTTAATGTTATCTATTTTAATGTTATCCAAAAAATGTACTCGTAAATAATACGCACTAATGCTTGCAATTATAGTCTGTTTAGATGTGTGTCGTCTCAAAGACAGTTGTTTCATACTAATCGTAACAGTATTCCTTTGTCACAGAGCTAACACTCAACTCTTAAGTATAATAATATTTATTCCTTATACATTGCTCGTAAATGTTTACAATTTTTACTATGCTTGAATCTGAAACTCAGACTTCACCCCCGCCCTCCTTTCCAGCGCATGCCTTCGCCCCAAATTCAAGACAGTAACCCCCCCCCCCCCTTTTCATTCAATACAATATTTGAAAGGTCTTCTGAGAAATACAAACTCATTTTTTTCTTGTTGTCATCTTGAACTTTTGTACCTGTATGGGGTAAAAATGTTCATGACGGTGTCGAGGAAAAAAGTGTTTTTTGAAACATTATATTATACAGCTTTTTTTGGTTCGGTGTAAATGGTTATATATTATCTCTATTTCCAAGAAGAAAAATAGAAAAGAAAGAAAAGGAACAGTATTCGTGTGTATTCTTTCAGTGTTCGCCTGGTGTTTATATTGTGTCATCTGCTCTGCACGACCATAACGTGATAAAGTCTAATGAACCATCTATTATAGTGTGTACGTAAAGTAATAAAAGATGAGTGTGCCCTCTCCTCGTCCTGACCATTCTTTTACCTCAACCCTTGGCAATGCTACACAGGAAAGAAATGGTACTTGTATTGTCAAGTCTGCTGATTGAATAAACGTCCATGTGCTGTAACTATTCTTAAACTCCCTTTTCACGATTCACATTTGGCAGAACGGCCTGCAATGTTGCAACATGTTGCATCTTGTGAGGATTCGGTCATGCATGGGATATTGTCCTTTCTGAGTAGAGTACATAATAAAATGTACATTAAATGTTTTCACTCCCCCATCGACACAATTTAGACACTTTAGGAGGCGATCTTTGACCCTGTCTGTTATTTGGGTCAGCCTAGGCTGAGAAGGACACAATAGCGTCCCATCGAAAAGACTAAGATACTCGATAAACGTTCTTCCTACTCAGGAATCGAACTATAATCTTCCGCGTGCGACGGCGAAGCGCCACAGACACTAGTACTAGTACTAGATCTAGTAAAGTTTTGGGCAGGATGAAAATGTTGATGTTAACTCCTGATGAGTTTTTTCGGGCTTTGTAGAATTTCCAGGTATGGACTTTGTTCTTTGTATATCTTACTATATTAAAGTATGAATGGGTTATTAATCTTTTCTCTAAAAGAGACATATTATTAATTACTGTAATTTCATCTTAGAGTTAGTTCGAAACTTTAGGAACACTGATTTGTCATTTTGTCTGTTAGCGCCAGACAAATGTCATTTTGTTTAGCCTTTTGCTGTTGGGTTCGAATCTCTGCTTCTTTCTTGAAAGGATGGAGGAGGAGGGGTGTGGGGGTGTGGAGGGACCTCTTAAGATCCACAATTATTGCAAATGGTTTGTTGACACTATGTCGTGGTTTGCTTCTTCGACTTCTTATAAGGTCTCTTTTCTCTTGATTTTTTTCCTGCCGTAATGTATTCGTTATCATGTGGTCTCGCCAGTTTGACTGAGGTATTTGTGCGCTCCCCAGAAAAGCCCAGGATCACGATGGAGCCTCGTAGCGTGGACGTCACGTTTGGCAACACAGCATACTTCACGTGCAGAGCGGAGGGAGATCCCGACCCAGAGATTATGTGGCTGCACAACGAGTATGTCGCACAACTCGCTGTGTTGTTTGATATTTACATAAAGGGTTTATTAAAATCTACATGAGTTATTGTGGGAGATCATGATTTATCCAACGAGGGAAATTGCAAAGTATTGTAATCACTCGGTATAAAGAGATTATCGTAACGCCTGATGAGCCTGATAAACCAATCTTACTCAATAATTTTCCTGTTCCAAAAGACAATAACATCCAAGTGCGTCCATTCGTTTTTGTCATGGATCGCTTTTATATAGATTGTTTTAAGTTAAAGACAACACGTTTATAATGTTAGTGGCCATTCGTGAGTGCAAAGACGTACTGAAAGAATAGGAGAGGAAAGAAAGGGAACGTATCTGATGAAAGATATACAGAAAGAATACTAGGGGATAAAAGAAAGGGGGCCAATCAGAGGCTACCCTTGCCGTTTTAGGTTCCTGGAAATAAACAGTTACTCGATAAACTCTTTTTGTTTGCTTTTGTTTTGGGTTTTCGTGAATTTTTTTTTTCATCTTTTGAGATTTTTATATTTTTCTAAATAAAGACTCTACTTTTCATCTATTTTTACAGTCGTAATACCTGAAACACGCTCAGTATAAGTCGTTTTTTTTGCTCCGAACTGCTTTTATACAATAATCTCCCAGTTCCAAAAGGTACACAAATGCAACGCAATCCCTAATGAAGTCCTTTTTGTGTATATCTCGTGTGTTTGATAACATCCCAAGAGTGTGAATTTTTAGTAAAACATGTTATTTTGTTTCTTTGTTACAGTAATGTGATCTCAACGAACTCTGAAGACAGGAAAAGAATTCTTCAGGACGGCACCCTCATGATTGAATCTGCACAGGATTCAGATAAGGGGGCTTATGAGTGCATAGCCAGAAACGCCGCCGGCTCCGTGAAGACTGGGCCTGTTGAGCTGCGATATTTTGGGGACAATGGTAAGTGCTTGTTTCTTTTTTTTTTCTATCTTAAATTTGAATCCATCCACCCACAAAACCATATGGTCATATCAAAGGTGGAGCATGTTAGTCTCCGTTAGGGCACCAGAGGGAGCAAAAAAAAAAAAGAAAAAAAAAAGAGAAACATTTCCCCCCCAAAAGAAAAATGTCTAGATCTGACTTACAAATTTCAGGTTTAAAATCGACTAACTTGTGTAACGTTCTATTTAATGTGGTTTCAAACATATAATGCTTGTAATTCTTAAACTATGGACCATAAAGTAACAGCACATAGCAGTTGCAAAGCAGTATCCTTAGGGAAATAAAAAGGTATGTTTAAAGATTAGAAGCTTGTGATTTAAAATGCCTTGGTTTTTTTTTTAAAGAGAAAAGAAATTAAGTTCGAAAATTCAGATTCATAGGGTTCACATGTAATAACATTTAGTGAAAAATCCGTAACTGAAATGAAAGCAAATAACAGAAAACAAAATTATAATCATAAGAAGAGCCAACTTTAAAGAACAAAAAGCATTTAATGACCTTAAAAGAGCTAATGTTGATTCACTTCTCTTCTCCCGGGAAATACTTGGTAATAGCGTACGATATTGAGGGAGTATAGCAGAATGTGAAGAATTTCAATGATATTAAGGACAGACATAGATATTATACTAAACAAATTTCGAAATATAATTGTACCAAAGATCCCAACGAAAGATCACAAGAAAAAGAAAATTTTGGTTCCAAATAGGCCACAGAAATACCCGCAGTCGATTAAAAAAAACTAATACGGAAAAGACGCATGTTTAGATACGGATTGGAATACGTCGGAACTTCCAGTAATTCATCAACCAGGAACACAGGAAGGAGCAAGATGAAGCGCCTCTCAAACAGAGGAAATTAAAGCCAGCTTGTGACAGGGTATGTTTGTTTCAGGTCTGGCACTTGAAGAAAATGAAGGGGAAGATAATGAAGAAACTGAAGAAAACGAAGTCGAAAGTGAAGGAGGTATGTTTTTCTCCCTAGTTTATGCATGGACAAGTCATAAGCACAGATATTCTCGTTGGAATAAGATCGTATAGATGAATGAGCTCAAGTACGAATAAGCTTTTGCCTGTACTCGGCCTTCGTTTCGCTTTGGCCATTGCATGCTGCATTGCGTGCATGATCAGTTCGATCAGAACCGCTTTAATCTGGTACCGCCGCAATGCTGTTATCGTGAGCCGTTTAGATGTTCTGAATGTTATGGTGCATGGAACATTTGGCTGTCATTCTGAGCTGTAACAGCCAGGTCGGACGTCTTGATATGCTGCTCGTTAGCTGGTTGCTTAATTCAAGCATGCGATATCTACTTTGTTCAGTTTTGCGTACAAGGTACCCTTGTTATATTTTCAATGTCTTAGGACCATCGACAACATCTCTGTGGTCATCCAACTTACTCCACAAATTAGATGTTAGCTTAGCTTGGAATGCATGACGTATGTGTCCTACAAAGTCAGATGTCTGTCTTGTCAGTCTGCCGTCTCCACAGAAGCTGCCTCTCAGGGTCTTTATAATACTCGTGTTTTTTAGGAAGTGTTCGGTAAAAATCTATAATGCTGCATGATTCTCGCGCGTACAATCGTTTATTTGGAGTACTCAACAGTCCTCGGCGTGGCGTACTTCAACTAGAGGCGTTTTTCATGCCCGAGAGTTGTTGTGTTTTATCATAGAGTTGCATGCTGCTCAAGGGTGCTAGTTTATTGGTAGTTTGTCGCAGCACTGTGGAGAAAAAGAATGGTCAGGCTTCTGTGGTATGCTTCTTTTGTTATCGATGCTTTTGTTGCCACCCTTGCCGATGTTGCTTAATGTTGATGTTTTAATTTTCTGTAGGCCTTTGAAGTGCAAGGTGGGATATGTTGTGATGTAATATTAAGACTTGAACGGTAAAACCCATGATTTTAATCAGTAGTTCAATCAAATCGAACCACCCTGGAAAGTGCCACGTTTCCTGATAAGCCTTCTCCCCCCCCCTCTCTTTCACTTCTTCCTCCTCCCTTCTCTCTCTCTCTTTATCTCTCTCTCCCTCTCCCTCTCTCTTCTCTCGCTTTCTCTCTTTCTCGCTGTCTCTACTTTTCGACGAAACGACGTATTAGTATTGCAACAGAACGATGGTGAAGATTGAAATAAAGTGGAATTGACCTAGAAAGCAGTTGTCTATCAATATTAAAGAGATACTGGGCAAGAGTCTCACTCGTTCTCTTGTTGGTCTTCCTGAGCTGATGACAAGGCTGGTACAATTTACAGCAGATGGCGTAGCGCGAGCATTGTCTGAAAAGGAGTTGAAAAAGGGCAATAAATGAATAATTTTGCATAGATCTCAATAAAATTAATTAATCGGGTAGTGACACCATTCAGCAACATAACAACATAATAAGTCACCTGATACAGTTTAGCGGCTCTTAAGAGAATATAATAGTAATATACGTATACCCCTTCCTTGGAAAAAGTTCCGGTTGAGAGAATGTAGCCAATTTCGGATTTCTTCGATAAAATCTGCATACTTGGCGCTCTATATTGCTCTAGGGACCCCCCCCCCCCAACCAAAAAACAAACTAGAAGCCTGATGGAACAAAACATTTACTATGTAGAGAATGCGGTCTTTGTAGCTGTTCTTCTGGGAGAAGTCTTTAATCAGAATTTTTGTAGAATACAATTATTATGTCTGAAAATAAGGCTCTTGCTCAGATGTCCAAGTCTCCTTCGGTCAGTTGCTGTGGGACTCACTGAGCCATGCAACACTTTGGTACACACCACCTGCTCCCAGATAATTTCATGAGCGTCTGATTTCAGGATGTTAGGAATCATAACAACCTCCCCGGCTTTCAGTTGTCTATTTTCGTAAAATTTCACCTACTAATACTTCTACCTTCGACCATTCAACTAGAAGGGTTTCTATGTTTCATTCAAGGAACGTCATAGATGCACGTCATACTCAAAGGTGTAACTGCTTCTTTGGCAACAAAGATAAGCATAATTTGCATTTTGAACCCTGTTTACAGATTGTAAAAAGCTGGTACCTTTTGAGTTATGACCATTTTATTATTATTTTTTGGAGAGTCTGTCGTCTACAAAGTTACGGCCCATGGTTGCAGACCCAGTAATTTTGGGTGTGCAGGGTCCAATCGGTAAATAGTTATTGCTTTGTTTTTGTTGAGATGTTTGCTTCATGCCGTCATTTGGGCTCAAGTTATTTTTGTAGTGCTTCTCTTCAAAGAACGTAATATCTCTAAGGAAAGAGTTCGAATCCAAGAACGTCACTGTTTTAGCCAAAACGTTTGTCTAAATTTCCCAACTCTTCCATATTTTCATAAGACTGTGCGTGGATACATCACAGGTGGTGATACTATGTACTTTAGTTTTCATAACAGACTCTTTTACTGCAAAAGCATGTTTATACACCTTGCACATTGAAAATTATTCCGTTTTATGAGCATGCGCACAGGTGTCTGTGAGATGACAAGAGATGTGAATCCTTACTCGTGTCAGTGGGACTTGAGTAAGAGTGATCTCATTAACCAACAGGTAGCCAGACTCACAGACGAACAGATGTGATGTGAGCTGTGAACGGCTTCGATTCGAATGCAAATTACTCCCATTGCTTTGTTTTATTACAGAATTTACTCATTAGGAAACTGTTTTAAGCTGCTTGCACTTTGCATTTTGGAGGCGTCGTTACTACTTTATGCGTCATAGTTGAAAAAAAGAAACAGATCGTAGTATAGCAATCGTTGTAACAGCTTGCTGTATAACGAAAAGAGGACATTATAAAGCCCCACCCTCTTCCACTCTTCCCCCGTGAGAACCCCCCCCCAAAAAAAAACAACAAACAACAAACAAAAACAAACAAACAACAACCCAACAAAAAGCAACAACAAAAAACAAAAACAAAACAAAAAACAAAAACAAAAACAAACTTCAACAATAATGTATTTATGGTAACAAGCTTCGTTAACGTATTCATTCTCTCAGGAAGGAAAAAATTGAAACTGGCAAAAAAACAACAACAAAACAGATATTATGAGCTGAAGAGGTAAATAATCAATAACAGCAACAAGAAGGTACATTAACAACATGAACAACAACAACTTCAACACCCGCCATCCTTTTCTCCGTGAATGAATAATTAATTCATTGTTTGTGACAGGTCGTGTTATTGTCAGTTAGAATAGTGAGTTAGATGTAACTTTTTCTAACCCTTTGGCGTTCTCACTGTTTGTCTCATCTCATCTATTTTCCCAGCACACCACTTTACCTCATTGCATCAAAATCTCACACAATCTCATCTCTTCTCTTCTCATATCACCCCACTTCGCCTCACCAGCTTCATCCTCATTTTTATTTTCGCCTCACGTGTTTTACCTCATCAATTCCACAATATGGGTGGTTAACCATTGCTATGGTGTGGTTTGTTCCTTCTTTCCTCTCAAACGTCAATCGTCCTTATATCCCCTCCTCGATTATTTGTTTGTTACTCCCTTGTAACACCTCTAATCTTCGGCACTTATATAACCGTACTGTGTTGCAAGTGCCGTAAAACTCTTACTAAATCTAAAAATCCCTAATTCCACCAACACCTCACTCAATCTCATCGAATATCTCATTTCACACCCCCCCTCCCTTACCCCTCCAACATCATCCTCCTGTCTTATCCCCGCTCGTATGTCTTGCCTAATCAATTCTACAGTGATCCCGAAGTTCATGGAAACACCCAATGACGTTGCCGTGACGCAGGGTGATGACGCCATACTGCCATGCCGTGCAACGGGCAACCCGCGCCCAGACATCACCTGGACTCACAACTCGGACCCTGTGAGCTCCAATATCCGTGCCAGACAGCGGAGCGATGGTTCTTTGCAAATCACGAACGTGAGGGTGTCAGATGCTGGAGTATATGAATGCAGTGCCTCAAACACGATACAGACAATTTCGTCCGTGGCTAGAATCAGGGTATTAGGTATGTGCAGGCATATTTTGTTCTTTTTAGCTCCCTCCCCTCTTCATCTTCTTTATCAGTTTGTTCATCCGATCCCTTGTTATTGTGCTTCATCCTCCTCTTCTTCCTCCTTCTGTGTTCCTTTTCGTTCCCTCTTCTTCCTGCTCCTCT
>NW_004797454.1:588865-615244 GCF_000002075.1 Aplysia californica
TTTTCGTGGTCTGAGAAAAATATGGTACCCCCTCCCCTCACCTCAACACCCTCAACTAATGAGCATACTATATGAATAGGGTCTTTCTTTATCTGTCTGTTTTTCTGCCTGTCTCCCTCTCACACAAATACAAACAGATGTACTCACACCCACATATGCACACCCATACACATATACACACACACACACGCACTCACTCACACACACACACACACACACACATATTAATTTAAAGAGCATATGTATACATGTCCGTTCACTTGTGTTCTAGTTCTATGTTGAGATTAAGGAATTTGTAAAGTGCCTCAAGGTTTATTGTACAGTAGTGGACGCTATAGAAATCATCTGTATTATTATTACCCACACCTGTATGTGCGCGCGCCCATACACACATATTCCACCACACATCCTCTCTTTCACATACAACTATATATTTGTCATCTAGTTGTAATTCTGCTGGACGCCTGTCCGACCTCTTATTATATCTGTCTACTGGTAATAATATGTATGTTTTATTTGATGCTAAGGATCTGCTGACTGCATTCCGATATCCTGCACCAGAAGCACTGGACTTGGCTCGGGCTGAGGAAATCTATGAGCAGACCCTTGAGATCATCCATCAGCATGTGAACGAAGGACACTCATATGATCTTGATGGCTTTGGTATGTCTAGCAGTAAAAACAAAGATTTTCTGCGCTTTTATTTATTTCTCCTTCTCCACCTTCCCTCCACACCCAGAGCAATGGAATTAGTTTTTTGTAATAAATATGAGAGTGAACATAACTTTTAAAAATCAAAACATTAAAAAAATGTAGCCTTTTATGGTTTGAAAGATAGAGGAAAGAGGAACTAAATTGCAGTTAATTAAGAAGGAGATTTTAAAGAGATCTGAGAAAGAGGTTATATTTTTCATAATTCATGAAATGCAAATATTGATTTTTTAATATGTAATTTAGATCATTCTATTGTCATTTATACTTTTTAGAGTTATTGCGCAGCAACAATTAGGAATGCGAACATTTGATGCTTTGTTTGCAATTCATCCTCAGAGACTTCCTACCAAGAGCTCGTCTCTCCAGCCCACTTGCACCTCATTGCAAACATGTCAGGCTGCTTGCGACGAATTCATGACGCTGACTGCTCGGACAGCTGCTACCACAGACGCTACCGCACCATGGATGGCACCTGCAACAATCTGCAAAACCCCACTTGGGGTGCAGCTAATACTGCCTTTAAAAGATTGCTGCCTCCTATCTATGAGAATGGCTTCAATGCCCCAGTTGGTAAGATGGCGCAATTGCACCTGGATAATTTGTCAAAGACGGTACATTTTATGATGAGTCACATGATTGACTCAACCAGCAACTATAGTGTAATTGAATGATTTTTGGCATTGCACACAGGAAATGTAAGTTGGATTTCTGAATTCGAAAGTTTGTTTTATAGATGGAGTATGCCCATCTTTGTTCTATGATACAGTACCCCTCACAACCCAAGTTAACCCTGGCAGTCAGGGTCAAAGAAGCCTGCCTCTTAAAAGACTCTGATATGAGCTATGGTCAATGGGGTCATAACACTCTTCCAGGCTGAGTGAGCACATTTTGATAAAGACATTTTGAGGACAGCATAGATGAGTTGAGTTCAGAATCATTGGAGAGAAGTTGTGCAAAACTTATTTCAGAACTAAAAGATTTTTTTATCGTAAGCAACTGCTGAGTTTGGTTTGGTTCTCTGGTATTTGAGGAAAGGGAAGAATCTTGTGTAAAGAGAATTTTGTGCTTACTTTTCATCATTATCATCATCTTCTTCATCATCATCATCATCATCACCACCACCACCACTACCATCATCATCATCATCATCATCATCATCATCATCATCATCATCATCATCATCATCATCATTATCATCATGTTGAAACATAAAATAAAAATAGTGCTGCAAATATTTCAAACAGATTAATGTATATTTTTGAATTTTAAAATGGCTCAATTTTTCTGATTGTTACAATGTGGCTCTCACCCTGTCTGTTATCCAGGCTGGACTCGTCACAAGTTGTACCGAGGGACTCATCTTCCCAGTGCTCGTCTCATTTCCTCGCTGCTCATGTCAACTGACCGTATCACCAATGATGATTTGTACACACACATGTTGATGCAGTGGGGACAGTTTATTGACCATGATATGGATTTAGCACCTCAAGTAAGGATGGTCTATTACAACACTTTTTTAAAGTAAAGGGAAATGAAGCCTTTAAACGCTGAAAATGTGAAAAAACTTTTCTTTGCCAGAATTGATATCATTGGCCATAACAGAAATGATCTTAACCTGTGTTTCTTTGATTTCTTTTAAGGAATAGTCTCCTCCGCAGATGCATTGGCCATTGTCAGATATTGACAGACAAACTATTATCATTATGATTATGATTATTTTAGATACAGGGGCTCAAGAGAGGGATGATCATAAAAAGGGAGCATAAATTATTATCCTGTAGTCAAGTTGGTCCATCAAGAGAAGAGTGTTGAATTATTTTCACAGTAGGCATCGCCCAAAGGCTCACACAACTTCAGAACAACTTCTTTGCCGAGCTTATTCATTCCATTTACCATTTTTCATATTTCCTGAAATGCAAATATTATTGCTTTTTTAATAAATATGTAATTTAGATAATTCTATTGTCATTTATTCATTCCCGCACTAAAACAAAACAACTTACATTAACACTCACACACACACTCACACACACACACACACACACACACATACACACTCAAACACACACACAAACACATAAACACACGTACTCACAAACACACACACACTCACATACATAACTCATATATATACACTTAGACAGACACACGCTTATGCCTACATGCCCATGCATGTACTCAAACATAAATCTCAATCTATTACTGGAAATAAACTTAAGCTCAGCCGATCTGATACAATTAAGACTATTCTCTCATCCACAGGCAATCAGCTATGCCAGATTTAGTGATGGTCGGCGCTGCAATGAGACGTGTGAGAACACCAACCCCTGCTTCCCTATTGCTGTCCCTGCTTCTGATCCCCGAATTCAGAATCGCGAATGTCTGGGCTTCACCCGTAGTAGTGCCACATGCAACACAGGTTCAACATCACTTTTCTTCAATACAGTGGCTCCCCGCCAGCAAGTGAACGCCCTGACAGCATTCATAGATGCTAGTAATGTGTATGGCAACAGTGACAGGATGGCTAGCAACTTGAGGAATTTGGCCAGTAACCGAGGCTTGCTCAGAGAAGGTGAGTCTTTCTTTTTTGGAAGGTTTGACTAAGTTTTATTGCTGTTTTAACTGTTTAAAACGAAAAGGAATAAAATAATACTTTATTGAAGTTTAATATCTGAATTTTGTTTTGCGATATCCCCTCTCAAACAGGATTAAATTCTCTCATTTCTTAAGATGCTGAGTCTTTGAACTCCCTACGACCAGAGGAACAATTGTGGTAGATTGTCAAGAGACTGCAAATAATATGCTCTTTATCCTATTAAATGTAGGTTACTATAAAAAAAATACAATATTACTTTTCAGGTCCTGCTAGTGTGGGAAATAAGAGACTGCTCCCATTTGATGACGATACTTTAGAACATATCGACTGCCAGATTGAGCCAAGCAAACAGCATGTTCCTTGTTTCCGTGCTGGGGATCCCAGAGCTAATGAGCAGCTGGCTCTAACAGCCATGCACACACTGTGGATGAGAAGGCATAACCACATCGCTTCAGTTCTCAACAGAATTAACCCCCACTGGGATGGGAATAAGATATATCATGAGGTAAGAAAAATTGAGGTCTGGATCAGATCATAAGGAATAAAAGAAATACAACAGAACAACAGGAACAGTTGACTGATTCTGATTTATTTGTTTACAAGATACTTTATTAAAATCTTTATACCTACCATTCTGCTACCTACATGAGAATCACTAGTTATGAGCTATTCAAGATTGTTGAGAGCATTTTGGTGTTTGGTTTTCCGTTGAAATGAGCCTGGAAGGTGGAAGAAGGTGACAAGGATATTTACAGAATGGATTTGCATCTTAAGTTTATCTTTGTTCTTTGCAACAATCCAATAAAATGAAACGGAAATGAAGTAACACTAGGTCATGGATAACAGACAGTGTGCGGTGAATTTTCATCATGTACAAAATCTTTAATAATCTAATATAAATTTAAACATTGTTCTCACATTTATTCCAGGGAAGGAAAATAGTTGGCGCTTTGATGCAGCACATTACATACACCCACTGGCTTCCTAAGATTATCGGTCCCAAAGGAATGGCAATGATGGGAGCTTACTCTGGTTATAAGCCTAATGTGAATCCTTCAGTCGCCAACGAATTTGCTGTGGCAGCTCTGCGGTTTGGCCACACTCTTGTCCAGCCGGTGATATTCCGCCTGAATGAGTCTTTCCATGAGGTGGAAGAGGGACACTTGCCACTCCACCAGGCTTTCTTCTCTCCTTACCGACTCTTGGAGGAGGGAGGCATTGATCCTCTTCTCAGAGGAATGTTTGGGAGGGCAGCCAAAAAACGCATGCCAGGTGAATGAGATTTCAACTCTTTCATATTTGTAGTTGGGAAAGAAGGGGGACGGGGGTATGCACACTTATGCAGTTGCGAGCTCTGTAAATTTTTTACTAAAGCAAGGAGGGCGTTGGTTTTTTTTCACTAAGTGATGTGTGTTTTAGAGAAGTTGATTGATGGATTTTAGATCTTCTATGCTCTCATTCACTCATGAAAAATGATTTAGGACTTATTAGGAAGGGAACTTGTTTGACCTGGTCAGTCAGGGCTGATCCAAACTCAGGGGGAAAAGGTATCCTAGAGAAAGATGGAGATACTGGACAAAGTAAACTTCCTTCCGTGGGAATCGCTGTGGACAAGGCAAAGAGATTTACCATAATATCACAAAAGCAGGCTTTAGTGGTGAAAAGAACTCCATTTTTTAAGTTAATTTTTAATTCAAGACCGGTGGTACGTCTTTAAGGAAATTTTTGTTTTTAATAGCTTGATTTGTCTGAGGCAGACTGTTTGTGGTATATTTCGTATTTGGTATTGTTTGAGGTGAATTATCTATAAAAGTTTGCTTATGTGCTTCACCTTTCATAACAAATGTCTTTTGTTGTCCGTTCCAGGCGAGTTCTTTAACTCTGAGCTCACGGAGAAACTCTTCAAGTTAGCGAATGCTATTGGTCAAGATCTAGCCTCTCTGAACATACAAAGAGGGCGAGACCATGGTATTCAGTTCTACAATGATTACAGGGAGCATTGTGGCTTGTCTAGAGCGACTACATTTGAAGATCTGAGTGCAGAGATACAACACAGAGATACCCGAGATAAACTACAGGCTCTCTATGGACATCCAGGTAACAAAGGAAGACTATAGGGGAAGAACTGGTGATGTCATGTTTTCCTACTAACTGAAAATTTAGATCCACGGATTTCCTGCTTCTTTCATGAGTTGAATTCTTGGAATCGTGTGTGTTCTATTACTGAAATAATCATTTAGTAGTTATTTGAGACAGATTTCATCTTTTTTATTTCATAATTTTCTTGCATAGTGGAGAATCAAAGAAAAAGACTGGGGGCTGTAGGTGGACTCCAAACAGGCAGTCAGCCGTGTGGCATCGTGATTTGCATCCTGTGATGAGTGAGGTGGGGCTGACGGTAGAGAGAGATTATGCGGAGAGACGTGATACATAAGGCACTGAGCCTCTCCAAAAGTGATGTGCTATAGCCTTAGGCCGAGGTAAGGCCAAAAAGACGGTAAAAGAAGAGGAGAGTGTGTAGTGTGTCATTTTTTGGTAATTCGCCTTTGCATTCTTATTGCGGGAACTTGCTTACAGCGGGATTTTTCTTCTGGAACTAAAAGTCCCGCTATAGCCATGTTCTACTGTATTTAAAAATCATTTCTTCATTCCAAAAACACCAAGTCTTCGTTGAAAGTTCAGCTGTTTTTTCTTATGTCCTTCACAGATAATATTGACCTTTTCATTGGAGGGCTCAGTGAAACCCTTGTGGAAGGTGCCAAGGTCGGACCAACATTTTTGTGCATTATAGCAGACCAGTTCCAGCGACTGAGAGATGGAGATAGGTGCGGTATAGAGAAAAACTAGGCTCCGTGCTGTCTGTATTATATGAAACTTTTTATAAATTGTTGTCTTGTGTTAAATAACATGATTGTGCTCTGACATTGTCCAAGCACTGACTGCAAATCAGAATTTCAGTCTTTTCAAATTACTACTTGGAATGTTAAGACAATGTATTGGGCAAAACTGTAAACATAATACAGGAAATGAATAAGTAGGCTTCATAAGTTGATATTACATATACTGGGTTCTTACAAATTTAGAAATGAGAAGGCTCATTGAAAAGAGTGAGTAAAAGCAGGTATTTTCAGGAGGAAAAAAAACAATGAAAGAGGAGTTGAAATAAAAGAACTGAAATGTGTCAATCGGAGCATAAAGCATTGTTAACCTTTAACAATCATTACAGGTTCTGGTATGAGAAAAGTGGCGTGTTCACTCCTGAGCAGTTGGTGTCCATTCAGCAGACGTCACTGTCATCGGTGCTGTGCGAGAATAGTGACGGCATCACCAGAGTCCAGGCTGACGTTTTCTTGAGGGTGGACAATGACAGCGAGTACTTGGACTGTGAGCAGATTCCCAAACTGGATCTGAGACAGTGGACAGATTGCTGTGAAGGTAAAGGAGGACTTTTTTGGTGTTGGTCCAGAGATGTGCCATAAAATGGTAGTAAAAGGTTTTAGCCAGTTGTTTTAAAAGGTTGTGTTGGCTCTTTACTCATTATATAGCTCTGTTCTGTCTGAAATGAACTTTGGATCAGAGATGGTTCCACATATAACCTGACAGTGTTAAAAAAGGTTGCAAACTTTACTATTCACTTATAAAAACAATTAAGAGAAGACCAAATGCATTTTCTAGAACACTTAAATCAACGTAAAGGTCTTAAACATCCTTCTACCCCAGAGAAAAATAGAAGTCAAATGAGACAGGGGGTAGACAAAGAGCAAATTGCTCAGAGAATTTGAATGGATGGGTGATAGGGAAAGATCTGGAAAATATGTTTTCTTAAATAACAATATCATAGCAGGAAAAGAAATGACGAACCATGATTGTTGATATCTGCTTCTTGTCTGGTACTTTGATGATGATGATTTTCTGAATATTAATTTTCTCCTCTTTCAAACAGACTGCAGGACACGGGCAACTCTTGCATCCTTTGCTGCTCGCATCAGAGGCAGGAGGTCCACAGAATATAGCTACCCACATGAAAGACCTGTTGAATATCAGGCGCAGAGAAATGAATCCCTCCCAGTAAGTGTAAAAGGAGGAGGGGTTGTGCTTTCTTTAGAACATCCTTCTCGTTTGGTGACATTGTTAGTGAGCTTGAGCTCACATGCACCTAATGCCAAGCAATTTTGGAGACAAGGATTATAGGTGGCTTCTTGAGCAAGATACATTGACCTTAGCCTAAAAAAGGGTTCCTCAGTACAGCCACTTACAATGTCGTGCTACCATTTCAGTTTGTGATGTTATGTTATGGATGATTTTGCATGTCATTGCAAAGTTAATCTTACTACAGAGTTAGTAATGTTGTCTGTTCTTTTCCTTTTTTGAAATTCTCTGCTAATAACCTCTAACTCAAATTTTTATCTATTTGTAGCCTTGCTTTTTGCTAGCAGTATTAGATGATCACTGTGACGTTGATATGGTTCTGCTTGAGTCACACATTGTTCAGTAAATCAGAGTTTATGCTGGAGTTGAAAAGCTTAGCACAATGTATTTTAAGTCACTTAAAATGAACAGTAGCCTGCAATTGTTGGTTAATTGAAAAAGTAGTACACCCCATAATATTCACTATAAAATGCAAAGGACAAATGCCCACATCTACCTATCTAAATTACTGCAGGCTTTAACACTTTGCAGTCAGTGTAATAATGCGATGGTGAAAATTATCCATTCCTGTTACCTGGCGCAGAACTGTCTCAGGCACGAGAAGTCCGTTACTGTCACTCTCCTGGCTGGGTAACCAGATGGGGTATTTTGTACTGCTGGCTGTGTGACTGGAAAGGGTTAATTTACGCTTATATATTTGATTTTTTAAATTTTCAGAGCGCTGATGAGGAGCAGAACGTTGAGGAGTCATCAGACAATGTAAACAGAGAGGGAGAGGAGGCTTTAAATGCAAAGATTGATGCCGTTGTACAGAGAGAATCAGAGGACGTTGATCTGATGGACTCAAGGATTGAGGGAATTGAGGAAACAATGATGGAACTTCATGAACTTGTCAGTCATTTGAAAAGAAAAGTAGGTACCCTTTCATAAATATGTCAAGACATGGTAGAATCAGGTGCTCGTCAAATTTTTGTGGATATGGAGTTATTGTTATCATCTTAAAGCTTGTTTGTTGTCTTGCTTTTGATGAAAAAAAATTTGCATCTATTTTTAGCAGAAGTCCAGGTAATAATTTATTTGTGATTGAAGGAGATGGTGTCAGAAGTAAAATTAACTAGAAAATGGCTGCTAAAGTCTTGTGGCTTCCAAAGCTTAAATGTCCTTGGAAATTGACAAGTTTCATTTTCTGTGCCTTTGATCAACGATTTTCAATAACATCCACACAGAAATGTGTTTTTAAATGAGCATAAAAGGTGTTGAGCCCAAAAAAAGAAATTTGATAAAAACTGCTTAGTGGCCGGAAAAAATGCCAGTTTCTTTTCTTTTCTTTTTTGATGAGTGCCTGATTTTACCACAATACCTCACAAATAAAGTCGAACTTACTCTGAGAACTGTTACAAAGATACAGGGTCCAGAATTGCAAGTTTCAATATGAATTATGATCAGAGCTCCAGGGAAATATAGTTGTTTTATCAAATTACATGTCAAACAGTTTAGTAAAATTGCAAACTCTTGGGTTTGAAGTGAAGACTCATTTTGGCAGGACTCTACTTTGTTGTATAGTGGATTATCTTTTCCCTGAAGATGATCGGAGCAGGAACAGCTTAAAAAAAAAACCTTTTTCAAGTTTCAAGTTTCTGAGAAGAAGCTAGAAGTCTGCTCCAAGAGAGGTCAAAGTTAAAGGGAATTGTATTATTGTAACTGTACTTGCATTAGCCAAATGTTCCAAGTTATACTTGGACTCTCCACTTGGGATGTTGTGTCTTTTAGAGAGATAGGCTACTTTATTATGTTCCTCACTTCAGAAAGCAGCAAACTATGAATGTTTTACACTAATACCTACATAGTTTAGATTAATCGGAAGGTCATTTACTTAGGTCCAGTTTATTGAGGCCAACCTAGGATGTGAGGGATACAGCATTCCACTAGAACTAGAACTATAAAAGTGCTCGGTAAAATATCTTTCTCACAAAAGAACTGAACTAACATCTTTGGCTGTAAAAGTGAAGAGCTCGATGTATTTCACTAATCACATGGCTGTGTAACGTGGTAATTTCCTTAGGTGAAGAGATGTAAATAATAATCTTGAGCTCTTATCTGGCCATGAAGTTGTGCATTTACAAAGAGATATTGCTGATTTATTTGAAGTAATACTAGTAATAGGTAAATTTGGGAGTGTCTTCAACTGCAGGGATGCAAGACCATGAGCCATTGCTTTATTACTAAGGTCAAGATGTAAATAAATGGCTGAGAAATGATTCTAAGTATTTTACAATGTAAACTCTTTTGCTTCTTTAGGTTAAATCATTGGAAAAAGAAAAGAGTGCTAGGAGAAGATCCTGTCTGGACAGCAGTAACATTCTCAGAAGAAATGGAGAGAAATGGAAGCTGGATGGATGTACAACATGTTCTTGCACGGTAAGAAGCCAGTATTGCTTACGCTGCTTCAAAATGGTCATGTGTAAATTCATGCACAATGGATATCTCATATATAATGCGAGCAAAATGTCCTCTTTTGGTTTGGTAACTCTATTGGATCGTTAAGATGGTACTATAGTTTGATTTGAAAGACACACACAAAGAAAAAGGGGAGAGATGGCGTAAGAGAACAAGGAAAACAGGAGGGAGGATCAGGGGATTGCAAGAGAAAAAGGAAACGAGAATGATATGCTCGCGTATGTGTAGTGTGTGTGTATTATTTGTGTGTTTTGAGAGAGAGAGCGAGAGAGAAAGAGAGAGAGAGAGAGAGAGAGAGAGAGAGAGAGAGAGAGAGAGAGAGAGAAAGAGAGAGAGAGAGAGTATCAAAATATTCCCATCGCATTAAGAGATTAAGACATACATAGACAGTGAACACTGATCAATAGTTTCATAACAGGAGATGAAATAAATTCATACTATGATGACTAATGTAGTACATTATTTTTAACATCCCTTCTCTCCAAAGTAGACTGGTATGGACCGTTATATATCATATGTGATGCTAAAATAGACAGTCCTCCTCTGTCACTTTTTCTCTCTCTCTCTCATTCTTGTCTCTCTGTCTCTCTCTTTCCCCAAGCACCAATGGTCCCTCCACCCCCTCATCCTTCCATCTCCACTCTCCCCCGCCCCATTTCCCTATTCATTAATACCAGGTGGAATTGATTTATTGTGGGTTTTTTTTATTGCTTTATCTTCACAGAGAGGCCAGATTGAGTGTCGGAGTGAAAACTGTGGAAGTCTCCCTGAGGCATGATGATCTTCAATTGTAGGCAATATCTGTGTAGAAATCTGGAACGAGAACGCCGAACACAAACTATAAGTAGTAGTTTATAACTTATGTTGGGAAGTCCTGTTAAGTGAAACATAAACCAGATTGACATAGCTTGAAAAAAAGGTTTTGAAGAAATGACATGGATGGTAGCTGCCTCAGTTATTTTTTTACTGAGTGAATTTGTTGGCTGCACAAGAAAGCTAAACTATATCAGGGCGATTCTCCAGTTGCCTTGTTTTTATCAAATGTCTTCCCAGAATAGGGAGATTCTGAATGCCATCAATGCCCAAGTGTTATGTTGAAGTGTAATGATTGAGACATTAGCTTCATTGTGTCTTCAAGAACACAATGTAAGGCTTAGAAAGTATTACAGGATAAAAAGCAATATTGTAAAAGTAGTAAAAACATTCAAACTGCCAAAGTATTCTGTATGATATGTAGGTGTACGCTTGTGTTTTACAAAAATTTCATGTATCTATACATATTTTATGTAAATAGAAGAGTGACTGACTGTGAAGTGCACTGGTTTTTGTATCAACGTTCTTAACCAGAAGAAGAAGAGAAAGTTTGGAATGTGAGTGTAAGTGTGTGTTAATCAGTGCTCAGATAGCTAATGATAGAAATTACTTCAGCAAGAGATTCATGATTTCAGCAATAAATGTGCCTGAATCCAGGGTGTTGAAAAATGTAGTTTCAATTGTGTGGACTGAATATTCTTCTTGTCACATTTTTAGAGCAACTGTTTTTAATGGGTTTTTTTGGCTGTAGTCTTTGTTTTAGCTCTCTATCATGGCTTTAAATTTGCATCAGAATTTGTTGACAAATTTGACACGGTATATGAACTAAATTTTTAGATTTACTGCTTCAATGATATTCTAAACATGTACTTATCACAACTGTATATTTTGGTGCACACAGATTTTCAAAATAATCAGTCTTTATCACTGCATGTCTTTGGCTATTTCTGGTGCTCTACTTTTGAAAAGGTCTGCATGTTTTAGTTAAGAAATGTCCTTTATCTCAAATGATAATTTATACTCATCTTGAAGGCTATCACAGCTTTGAGAGCAAACTGTTCAGTACTCACTATGTATAAACACCATTGTTTTCAGTTTTTTGGTCACAAATTGTTTAATTTAAATGATGTGCTTCTGTTTGTAAGTATTTTAATTATAAATTGAAAAGAACAGTGCAGGAGAGAGAACAGGCTGAATACAATTTCACTTCGCAACTTTTACATTAACAATGTCGGGTCAGAGGTAAAATCAAAATAAGCTGCAACAGTGCTGACAGAAAATTACTCCCAGACAAACAGCTGTTGTACTGAAATAAGACCACAACATTAAGTAAGATTTGTCACCTAATCTTGTCATAATATCAATTAAGAATATAATTAGAGCCTAATACACTTGCACCATACAATAATGCTTGAAAACTTTTTAAAATCAATGGTAGATAAGTTAAATTTTACATATTCAAAATTGATCAAAATTAAACAAAATCAAACCAAAATAGCAATGCTCCCACCCCAAAAAATGTTATTCAAAATACAGTCAAAACTCTTACAGTTTCAGCTTTATTAGATCTACATGGGAATGAGTGCATAGAAATTCTCTGCATCATCATTATAACTAAATAAAGATTTAAAAGACAAACTGGTATATACGAAGGCTGTATTGAAAACATTTTTAAAAAAGGCATAATCTGGTTTTGGCCCCAACGATTACTATCCTACCTTTTTAAGTCTACCTATTCCTAACATATAAACTTGCTATCGTTACTCCCAGTACTCTTGGGGTAAAAAAACGTAATGAAATACAAGTAGGCTCTTACTTTCATTTCAGTAGTTAAAACTAATAAAACCATTATTTGCAGAACAGATTTTTCCCTAAATTGGTACACATGACTATAGTAAAGACTGGATAATTTTCTTAAAAACTCACGAGTTGGTCTATTTATTTCATGAGTGTGATAGCATATTTTTGTACAAAATATGCAATCCCAAATAGCTGCTGTTGCCATGTCATAATACTTCAAGTGATACACACTAAGGCTGTCAGGCCACTCCTCTACTGTGTACTCCACACAATACAGCATAATATTTTGTTGCATTTATACTACTGATTGCATAATGCATGCCTCATGCTGATGTAAACGAGTGTATGTGCGTATATTTATGTGTGCTCACTTATCTGTGTATAATAAGTATGTGTTTACATGTGTGTATGTGATGGTTATGTGTGTACTGACGTATGGAGTGCATTCTACACTATGTGTATGTTACACCATTTGTTTTACTGCTGTACAAGAGTGATTTGTTAATACGTTTTTTTAATACATGTGTATGTGTATGAGTAAGCATAGTTGTGCCTTACAACTTTTTGTGTGAATTGTAGCAGAGTAGAAGACGTCAATAGAAACAGTTTGTCCCAAATCCTCAAGTCTATTTATTGCAATCATTGTTTTAAGATTTTTTTTTCTTTCTGTCAGTTGATTGGCTGACTAAAGAATACTCACTTTTCTTTCTGTTTATATTTCTGTTTTTATAGAGCTTCTCAAAGACATAATTTTGTTCATTATCCTACTATCATTCCACAACGGACTTATATTAAACGTTTTAGTTTCTGTTCACCTCAAGCACAAAAGCACATTGAACATTCACTATATTATTATTATACTTGCAATGTAATTTTAGACTTTCCAACTTTTTGTTCCTCTTTTACTTGTACTTACCTGTTTTTGAAAAACCCTTACATTTCAATTTGTACCTTATACATTTAGTTGCTTCATTTGCTAGTGCATGACATTAGCGTATATATAAAATTAAGGCCCACTTGTATAGTGTAGAGAGTTTAATCACATGTTGGTCATGTAATCTGTCTTCATTGACACAGGTAAGCATGAAGGTTTCAGGCTGCAAACATAGACTTACACTAAACAATGAACAAAGTTACCTGACAAAATAGTTGCTGCAGATGAACGGTCTGTTGCTGGACTGCCAGTAATGCTTTCATTTCTTTCTCATGTCATAGTCCTTTTTTTTAATTGAAAAAAAAAGTAGAAAAGAGTATTCCTTACTGCCATAATTTGTCAAGGAAAAAAGGATGTAACGTTTGTTCTCTTGTCGAAGAGAATTAGATAGAATTAATATAATGTTTTGTATAAAACGTTCTTGTTTTGTAAAGACTTTCATGTTCTTTTTGTAGCTGCTTTGACTGAACAAATGTATGAGATGATTTGTACTGAAATAACACTCAGTTATGCAATAGACACACCAATAACCATGGAACACTAGTTCCTATGATAATTGCCTGTAAGAAATTACAGACGTTAATTGAAATTCCAAGTATGATGCTCTTTCCTTGTTTTTGTTGGATCTTTGTTTTATTTTGATCCAGAAAGCCTGGCCTTAAATTAAGTTAAATACAGTCTAGTACGCACATGAAGAAATCAGTGGGACAAAGAAATCTTTTCGTCATGTACAGATTCCTCTGTCATGCATTTTAAATACAAAGAAATACATGCGCAGGTGAAAAAATTTGGGACCTAAAAAAAGTACAAGTTTGGCTATGTGTGTGTTCCTTATGTGCATGCTAGACTGATATTGTGTAGCTGTCTAATAACAAGTGATGCTGCCATCAGATGATGAGTGGTGTGTACAACTCAATAAATGGGTGGTGGGCAGGGGTGTGACGATGATAAGAGGTGGAGTATAGCAGTCAGAAAACATATGATGTGTACACGTAAAATGAACAGTGTGTAGTGTCTTGTTTTATTTTTTTGATGTAGGTACTTTTCTACACCCTCATCGGTGGTAAAAAAATTAAACCTTTAAGAAGCAAACTTCTGACCCTGCCTGTCAGGGCCACACCAAGCTGAGACGAATATATAACAACCCAGCAATAAGAACTGAGATACTTGATAAAAATTTTTCGTACTCAGGAGTCAAACTAGGGTCTCCTGCATGCAACAGCAAAGCGCCTAACTGTTACACACAGAAACCGGTAGTGTGTAGTGTGCAATTGTCAAAGGGTGATTGGTGAGCTGTGGTCAGATTATCATTGATTATAGGAGGTGTGCACAGGTCAAAGGATGAGTGTTGGAGTAGTAAAGTGGTAAAAAAAAATGATGTGAAGTAGGTGAGGATAGTCCCAGGACCTCAGGCTCAGATAACACAATCATCAAGTATACGGGATGGATTAAGGCCCGGTACGCATGTGTGCCAAATGGTTACAATAACAACACAAGTGCTAAGACAGTTTCATGTCTTCATTGTTGAAATCACAGACATTATGTTTACTGCCTCGTTAACATGCCGATGGCTGAGCACAAGAAGTGGCTATATCCACTTTTGTTTGAAATGGAGTAATCGATACGTGTAGTGAGATTTTAAGCCGTTTTTTTTACATCAGTAAATATCTAAGCCGTAGCTTAATTCAATATCAAGATAGAAACGTTTATTTTTAGACGATGTTATAGATATTTCAAAATTGTCATAATTACAAACTCATTTTTCTTGAAACTGTGACAAGTGGATTTGGTCACTTCTAACGCTCAGCCGTCGATACATGATTTACATGAAGCAAAAAAAAAAAAATCCAAAGTAGTTAAACTTGGAAATATCTGGAGAAGCAGGGTGTTTAAAGTTCATGCTATTTATTTATGACTAAATGACATTGCTCACGTCAGATGTGGGTGTTGTGACCTTGAAGGGTGTGGTGTTCGTTAGATGGATGTGGACGCTTGGAGTGTGAAGGTGAAAGGGTATAGGCTAGAAATACATAACAATGCCACCCCTTCCACTCTTTACACTGAAAATTTAACTGCTTTAAATAGCTGGATGAGTCTACCCTACACCTTTACCATAGCGCAATTTCTCTCAGGTTCAAAACCCTCTGAGAACAAGAAGAAAAGAAATAAAACTTTCACATGACTACAAACTTGTGACTGTCGACAAGGCAGCAAAATGGAATGCTGATTGAGGAGACTGTGAAAGCAAACAAATCTTTTTTAAATTTAAAAGGTGAAGCTGTTCTGCATATCACACTGGCATTTTATTATTTTATTTCAAGACAACAAATAAAAGATCAAATTCATTATTCAGATACTGGTACATTCGCAAGCAGCTACAACCATAGGCATACTGTGAACATAGTCTGTCTCTTTCTCTTCTTTCACAAAAACATGCTCACAGACACACACATATCTACATACACACTCGGGTAGCACAAAGCATTTTCAAGACCCTTCATCTGATGAAGAAGAATCTGTGTAGGGTAGTCCCAGAGAACCAGTGATTTGAGAACTTGAGCAAGGCACACTAGTCTGAGAAGTTCCTGGTTCTAAACTACCCTTTTTATCATCATATAACGTCACACCCACAGGGGGTGAAGAAATGTCCTGGCCAACATTCAGAGAATCAAGCCTTTGACTAGAGGATAACAATTTTTTATTTTGAGCTGCCTTGGTGTTTGACGCACTTCCATTGAAAACAAGAGCATCATCACAAGTGTCAGCACTCCATGACTGCTGGTTATGCGGCATATTTTCATTATTTGTATTATCACAGCCAACAGTAGACGTAGGTTTGGTCTGATCTCTCATCAGTCGCCAGTTAGGCAGTGCTTCAGACGGAGTGACCTGAAAAGAGTTCGAGGCTTCCAATTCATTACCAGACGCACAGATAGCCGGTACAGAGTTTTGAGATTTTTTTTGGCGATACTTCTCCAATAAACGGCAAGCCCTTCCACCGGATCCAGAAGTTGGAATAATGACACGATCCACACTAGAAAAGTTGAACTGCAGTGGTTCATCTTGAAGATCAGAACTGGTATTAATTAAGTCATTTTCAACTTCGGTTTTGTCTTTTCTGTACCCATAGCAACTGTCATAAAAGCTGTCATTGCTAAGGATGGGTGCACTAAGGGGCTGGAACTTTGCTTGTGGGTCTGCCTCAGTAGAACAAGTTGCTGATGTATCCGTCAGTTCACACGAGTCTAGAATCGGACAAGACAAAGAAAAAAAGAAAAAGACAACATTAATTATTCCCACCAAAAATAATATGTTGCGGTGGAATAAAATTGCAGTCAAAGCATATCTAGATTTAGAAAATGGAAAATTGTGTCATTGAAAATATTCCACATTCTTTTCCTTTCATTAATTTTCCTTTAAAGAAAACAAAATGGGAATAACATTTCTTGTCAATTTTTACCACTATTAAACAATACAGAGTAAAGGCATCATATGCGGCCGGTCAGAGTATGCGACTACTTTTTTCCACATCCTTATAATTTCTGTTTCCTAGCTGAAAACCAGTTCAAACTCTGTAATGTTATCAGAACAAAAATGGCTGGTGTTTTGTTTTATCACATTGGCTTGAAAGTTTTGCTTTCACTTTGCCAGTTCCTTGATGTGGAATGGTGAAACGAAAGAAAAACCCCCAAAAACCTAGAAGCCTCCCAATTTCAAGTCAAGGGAAAAAGTCTTGAAGAAGAAAGAATTGAAGAATTGAAAGGAAATTAAAAAGTGATGAAAAAAGAAGAAATTTATACTAATGGACCTAAAGAGAGAAGAACAAGAAAGGCAGCAGCAAGAAAAGAAAAGTATCAAAGAAGAAAAGAAAAATGAAATGGAGAGAAAAGGAGATGAGAAAAAAAGCGAACAAGCTCAAACGAAAAAGCGTTGGTGGAGGAGGGGGGTGTCTTTGGGGTGGTTTTTTTTGGAAAGTGTTTTACGGTGCTCACAACTGCATGACATCATATGAGCGCGTGGGACACACAAAACATTTTCAGTAGGTAGGAAATTTTGAATTTTGCCCAGTTGGGGGCCGAAGCCTACTCTTATCGATTTTGGACCACCAAGGGATCTTTAACGAGCACAACTTGCACAGGGACCTCCCAGATTTTTCGCCCTTGTCCAAGAAGGCTAGGTGTAGATCTTACCTACCATAAGATCAGGGGTGTGGCTGAAAGACAGCAGTAAGAAGGAGCCAAAGAGAAGAAGTAGAAAGGCTACAGAAAGAGTCAGGGGCCCAGAGGAGGGGGCAAAGGAAGTGAGGGGGTAGGGGAAGAAAGTGGAGATGAAAGCAGACGACAGAATATTGTTAGAGACCAGGAAAGGATGTGAAAGGAGAACATTTTAGAGAAGAAAATTTTCCGTCGTTATCCGGATTCGAACCCAGGACCTACTGAAAGAGAGGCAAACACCTTAACTTAAAGGCCACGAGGGCCCTCTGAAGGGGGATGTTGATGTTACAATCATACAAATACAATGATAAGGGTGATTATAATGAAGACGCCTTGGAGTCAATGAAAGTAGTTGAAGAAGATAATTAACTTAAAGAAATGGAACAAAATGGACACAAAGTCTTACAGACGGCAAAAAGGCTTTGAAATATAAAGGCTTTGGTGAGAGTGTGTGTGCATGCGTGGTTGTTTCAATGTGAAGGTATGGGTCGGAAAGTGATTACAAAAGAGGGGTGGGTGGTGTGTCCTAGTGCTGGTCACATCCATAATAAAGTCATTAAAAATTTTATCAGCAATGTAGGATCAATTCGCCATTTTTCAAACTATTTAAACTGTCCTATCTTCAAATGAGCATGAAAATGGTTTGACTTCTTGAGCATTTGACTGTATTATAAAGCCCCCCCCCCCCCTCCCCTTAGTTTCTTCTGCAAGGGAAACCACTTTGATATAATGATCATGTAACCATATTCAAAAGTATCCTTTCAAACTGGAAAACCCCATGTGCATGCATCTGAGGAAGAACTGTGATCATGGGGAATCCCCATGCGTAGTACAAAGTTTCATACTTCAAACACATAATCCAATAACAACATGCTGATGACATTAAATATCTTGACACCATACTCCAATGCTTCTTCATTACAACATCACTGCCCTAAAAGCCAGAGTAAAATCCCTATTTTCAGTTGCATTAACAAATATGTACTCACATGTTTGCTGTTCCAATCTCTTTTTCTTGCTGTAAGGTCTGTCTGACCATGGGGTGGCCTGCACATCAGGATCTAACTGTCGAATTTTCCGAAGGAAGGCCTTGTATTCTCCTTTGAGTCCATCAATTCTTTTACTGAACTCATCAACCTGCCTCTCAGGGTAACAGGTCACTTTCATTTGCTGAAACACATGTACAAGATATTCTTACACTTTCGTATCAAAATATTTTCATTGGTTTTTACTACTCACAGATCGACGTCTGTACAGTGATGTTTAAGCTATAAGAGCTTTGCCAAGAAAAAGTAATTTCTTTTTGTCGACTGACGACCTTAAAAAAAATGAAAGCTGGAAAGTACAGTTTCAACAGATTTGACACATATGATGGTGAATTAGCATTCATGCATTTGTGATATACAGTAACCTACTAATACAGTGGAGTCCCTTTAAACCAAATATGGTTATATCTGAAAACAGTGGTAAACAGAAAGAAAACAAAATCCAATAATTTGCTTTCTTTGTCTAGGTAAGAAAACTATCAATTAGCCAAAATGATCCCATTTCTGAACCAAAAAGAATTCAGAGGGTAATGACGTCTGAATTTTCACTGGCAAATCTCAAGTAACGCAAATAATCAAGACACACATGCTTCAAGATAGAGAAAAAAAAAAGAGACCCGAGAATGCATAATGTGTGTTGACTATGGGCAAAGAGAAAGAGGCATTGCCAGTGTATTGTTTGCCTAGGTGTACCACACATTAATGAGTCTACATACTGTGCATAGGCCTAGTGATATGCAAGGGTAACGAACGTGCGTTTGCAACTTGACGTTTGTTTGGTCACAATTGTTTGTGTCAAGCTAGTTCACACAGGTTTAAAAACATGAGCACATGGCAAAATGTGGTGCCTTTCATAATGACACTAGGTTTGGGTTTTCTTTCTCACTTCTTTATTTACTCTTTTGTCAGTTCTGTGCGACTCTTCTGCAGATTAAGCAAGCTGACGATGTTGAAGAAAAAGCTCAAAGTGAGCAGCTTGCCGCTCACATTGCAATTATTGATGGAGGTACTTGAAAAAAAAATGATTCAAAGAGAGAAATTTGCTGCAAGTACGATACTCCCAATGCTGTTGAGAACCACCCCTACTTAAACAACCTTTCTCAAACAAAGAAAATCTGGTGGTCCTCCAGATTTCGGTTTAAGCAGACTCCATTGTATTGAGATTTTAAAACTTATTTGATCTGTTGAAATCTTACTAAGTTCTGAACATGAATATCACAGTCAACCCAAAAACTATGAGCAGGGCTTCAAATGTTTCCCCAGTGTGCTGACAATTATATCTTATTTTAAAGAGATTGGATGACATAACACAACACAGCCTTGCCTAACCCCCTAAGGTCAAAACTCACCTTCACATAAAAATCAATGTCACTCAGAATTGAAGGCAGCCATTTTTTGACTTCATCAGCAGTGTTCAAAGTATTCTGTGAAGGAAAAAAAGGTTTGGGTAATTGTATTTCATTCAGGCCCATATTTCATGATACAAACAGTTAAATGGCTCAAGAGAGAGTCATCAGAGTATGTAACAACACATTTGCAACAGACTTACTAAACAGCCCTTGTCTGTTTTCAGATTCAAAACAAACTTAAGCAAACTTGGTCAGCTCAATTAATTTTTTATGCACTTACTGTAAATTAAATTGTTATACTTATCAGTCATGGGATAGGCTAAAAGATGCAAAGGAAGGTACTGCATTTCTTTCATGGTCTTTCATATTCCGGACAATCAAAAAGGGAGTCCATTTTTTACAATACCATCGCGGAAAGAAGTGTAGAATTTCTGTATTGTTTCAGTAAAAAAAAAGGTAAAAAAGTTATGACCAACCCTCTTTGACAAAGTAATGCGTTAAAAGGTTTTAGTCGGTTAATGATGGAACTATTCCCACCTAAAAATCAACGATAACCGGCTCGCAATTTAATACCAGACTGCTGGTTTATGTTGTCTTTTTTTCTGCTAGCCTTTGATATTGCAATAACTATCAACAGAGTTGTAAAAGTTTTGGCAGATGGCCTCTTCTTGGACCATTTGAGGTATTTATAACATTGAAACAATAGTATTGCCAGGGTTCTCCCCCAAACTTCTCAAAATTTACAGGATCTCATAGAGCATTCAAGTAGAGAGAATAGAGTGGCAAACCATGATTGCTGATGTTTATTTTGCTTTAAATTTTAGTAAGAGTTTTGGACTCTCACAACACAAATATAGGTCTAGATCATATGAGTGGAGAAGATTCTAAGGTGTTAATAGGTAAAATACAAAGAAAAGAAGGAGGAGAGATCGAAAGACGATATGTTTGATAGGAGAAAGAAGGAGTAAACCACACCAGAACATCCATCAACCTCCAACGTTGTTTGTTTCAGATCTGACAATTGAAGAGAACATATATCGATTATGTTACGTACCTTACATACAAAGAGTAGGAACAAAGATTCATAGGAAAAGAAACAATATTGTCAAACCTCCATATACCACCAACCATAGGACAAACATGAAGTTGGCAGAATAGAGGGGCTGGCAGTATGACAGATTTTTTTTGTGCACTAGCAAAACCAGGCAGTAAGTTGTTTAAAGGGGGGGGGGGGGGGGGGGGGTGACAGTATAACACTATCAGTGTTTGACTGTATTTGAGAAGAATGAAACAACAACATTAGTAATCTCCAATTTTGGCCCCAAGATTTCTGGAATACCAATATGATAACTGTTACAAGGTTGGGTTTAGGGTTAGAGGTAGGGGTGGGGTGTCTCATGAATAAGGCAATAAGGGTAGGGTATTGATTAGTATAATAATCATCGGAGTCAAAACCAGATTATCCCAAGACCTCACAGAGGGTGGCAACACCATTGTTATAGATTATGCACAGACAATGAAGGATCCTTCTTTAAGTAAGTTAAATAGTGTGGTGTATATTGTATAGAACCTTTGCTTACCAGACTTGGTCTTGGGGGTCTTTTCTTTAGTGCCTCTGAAACAGAAAACATACTCGTGATTATATTGATAGTACACAGCGGGCCCCACTTATGCAGTACAATAATCTTGGAAACCAGTCATTTCGTCAGAGTCATCTCGTCACACCACAATTATGTGTGATGAAACTACTTCCCTTATCTCTCCAAAATAATTTTGTTTTATGCCAGTAGAGTTTCTTTTTTGTTGTTGTAAGAGCTTTACGGCGCTCGCAACTATATATAAGGTCATAAGAGTGAGCGGGACACATTAAACACTTTCATGATTTTCAGTTGGTAGGAAATTTTGAAGTTTGCCCGGGTGGCGGCCGAAGTCTACTCTATTCGAATTTGGACCACCAATGGATCTTTAACGTGCACAACTTGCACATGGGACCTCAGAGATTTTACGCCCTTGTCCGAGAGGTGTAGATCTTTCCAACCAGAAGAGCAAGGGTGTGGCTCTAAGACAGCAGTAAGAAGGAGCCAAAGAGATGCAATAGACTGGCCCCGCGGAAAATTGCATTTTGAAATAGAAAAATTGCAAAAAATTGCAAGGTAAACTGACTAAAAATTGCAACCTTCCCATCCCAGGCGCATTAATACGGGCTTAACATTATTAGTTTAAAAAACATAACAATTTGAGTACCGGTAGCATAAAAGCAGAACGGCCTTTTAAAAAATCATGACCCGGAATACAAATTTTAATTAACAACATTTACTGGTAACAACACACGAGTACGTTACAATAAAGTTATCGACCAAATATAATACAATACCGCTTGACCCAAAATAATGAAACACTCGGTTTTCGTGATAACTTTTAAATGAAGGCATAAAGTTTGACCAAATTTAGTACATACCGGGTACTTGGTTCATGCGAAGATCTAGAAGTGTAGTATGAGGTTTAGTCTACAAAAACATAAAAAAATTGAAGGGAGATTCGAACAACCTCTAAATGCAAAATTAGCTGCCCCAATCAATTCAAATCCTATTCAATTTTTCTCTTGATACGTTCGATACACCGGTAATCTGTATTTAGATCTAATTCAGATATTTTCTGTTTTAAAGCCAGTATGGTATTGTTTTAACTCTAAGTGACATCGTAAAATACAGCAATTTTTTTCCCATTTTATAGTAATAATAATGTAGATCATTTCTATAGCGACCACTCCCGTGTGAACGCAGCCTAAGGCGTTTTACATTTATAAAAGGAGTGTCTACGTACATGGTAACCGGGCACCTAGCCTCAGTGTCTACGTACACGGTAACCGGGCAGTTCAGAACTCCAAGTTCAGTTATTGTCATCCGGTGTTGCCTTCAACCCCAGCCCTCTCCCGACTGCACCTTTTTAAAAAAAAAATCAATAATTCCCCCCCCCGTTCCGGAGCCCTATACATCGCAGCGCACAGACTTTGAATGAACTTTGGTGACCCCAACCGGTACTCACAATGTGATGCGAAAGCACAGTTTCACTGACCGGTCACGATGGCGCGAGCCCGACAAGACGCTTGTATGACTTTCTTTCTTTTTTTTACAACAAGTGGCAGCACAGGACAAATATTGATTTATTTTCATTCCTGTTATCGTGTACGTAGATACTGAGACTAGGTGCCCGGTTACTGTGTATTAGACACATGCATCATGTACTAACAATATTCACGCGCGCTCGCACACACACACACACTCACACACACACACGTACATCTTACAAGCGCACACACATGCACACTATACACACACCTACTTTCTGATCATACGCGCACGCTTACACACATTAGATCTATGTCTCAGTTTGTGTTGTACTTGATGCATTCCTGCCCGAATTTCCGGTCATAGCATTTGGAGTACGCCCAGTAAGCTAAAGCTAGGCCGAAACCATGATTTACGTAGGCCTGTCGGCTCTGTACTTGCACCATTTCAAAATGGATATTCTGTTAAAATTAAAGCGTTGAAGTTATTTTGCCTAAAATTGCAAGAAATTGCAAAAAATTGCGGGTTTATAGCGGGGCTCGACGAAAAAAGCGGCTGCAAGACCGTGATTTCCTGGGGGGGCCAGAATAGAAAGGCTGCAGAAAGAGTCAGGAGCCCAGAGGAGGGGAAAAGGAGTTGAGGGGGTGGGGGCTGAAAGTGGAGACGAAAGCAGATGACAGAACATTGCTAGAGAGCAGGAAAAGAAGTGAAAGGAGACAATTTTAGAGAAAAAATTTTTACCGTCGCTACCCGGATTCGAACCCGGGACCTTTGAACGAGAGCCCCCCCTAGTAGTAGAGTTTTGGAGGATCATTGTCAGCAGTTTTTATTCTAAATCACCAGTTCAAGCACATCTATTTATTGGACCATGCCCTCTTGTTTTGAACGGTGTAGCTGATTAGGTAGGCATGACGACTCGGGCACCCCCCCTCCCCTTAGGTAGGCATGACGACTTGGACACCCCCCCTCCCCTCCCCCATCTTCCACACACTACCCAACCCCTCCTCAGAAATTGATTTGCGATTGTGAGGACAATGCAATGTTTGCAAAAGTAGATTCTATGTGGCGAAATGACTGTCTCCAATCAAAGTATTCAAACTTGAGGAGCGTGACGAGATGACTATATGACATCTTGACTGCACCGGTGTGACGAAATGACTGGTACTCAATGTCTTCGTTATAACAGGATTGCAACTACAGTAGGCTAGATCTAGATCTATATTACATCAGGGACAAGGTCCAATCTTTTCACAATAATGTACAGTAAAAATAGTTGTTTAACAGCAGGTTTTCAGACATACATGTTCGGCTGTAAGAGAGGTCCAACGATCGTCAAAATCCTTAAACAAACAGAAAACGTAGCAGATAAAAAGTTAAGTATAAGTAAGCAAAGAGTACAGTCAGTAGTCGGACTCGAGTCCGAATATGAAAAAATGTTATTCAGACTCGAGTCCGAATAATGACGGCCAATAAAAATAGAATCTATGGTGGGGGGGGGGGGGGGTTTCAGGGGGGCATGAATTTTATTTTCACCACAATTTAATGTTTTGCAGTTGTTAAGTTTGATAGAGATCACTGGCGAACTGGGCAACTGGGCGTGTGGCAATGATAGTACATAACATGTACTATCATTGCGTGTAGAGTAGTAAGGCTACTTCAAAAAGAATCATCATAATCTTACCATCTTTCTGTTGTTGAAGATAAACTCTATTGAGTCGAGCTAACTGTTTCTCTTCGTTTCTGGCCATCACACGATATGGTCAGGCAGATGTATTATAGGCTAGGCATGAAGGCACTGGAAACTGGAGGAATCGTCAGGGCAACAGAACTTGGACAATGGACAAAAAGAAAACGAAAGTAGAAAGTAAAAAAAAAAGTCTACTGGTTATCTAAAACTATCTTTTATGCAAGAAGAGCTCATGGCAAAGTCTAAAAGTAAACTCAAAGGCTAAAAGACTGAAGACTTAGGTCGTCTGCTAGAAGTTTCGCAAGCTTCACACACACCCACCCACACGCACACAAAATAAGGTAGGCTAGAGTAAGAGCCTCACGGATATAATAATTTATATAAAACATCTTGTATCGATGTTTTTATTTTTATCAAAAGTCTGATCAAGATTCACACTAACTCGTTACATTTATTCAGAGGGGGCAAATTTAGCGTTTTCATTTCTTCAGTATTAATTAAGCTTTTAATCATTAATGCCCCCGTTCCCATTTTTTTCCACCTTTTTGGGTCTCTCTCCTACTCTTGTCTCTGTTCATCTTGATTTTACCAACAAAATCTACGGTTCATGCAGACTCTATCCTTCCAGGGTTTTCCTCTCCTTATAATATCCGAGACCAAAATATTTCTTTCCTCCTTCTTTTACTGTCAGTAATGATCGGGGTAGTAATAAACAAGATAGTTTAAAAAAATATCTACATAATTTAGATTCAAGAAATCTAATTCTAAATCGAGAGCTATAGATTTATAGGCCAAAGTATTGAGTTCTATTTTTTTGAGAACGTAATTATTCCGTTGCTTGGCTCCCAAACTATAGAATGAAACTAATGGGAGGCAGCGCCTTGGAAGAAAATAATGAATCACTTCAAGCAAGTTCAATTCGTATTAGATATATGGTCGTAGGAAATAGCCGATATAATACTTTAAATTGTGAAATTGCATTTCTAACATTGTTTAGCCGATTTCCCGTGCAGCATACGTTACGGGACAGAAGGCTGGCATGATGTTTTTCAATAAAGACGACCCCATTGGGATGTTTGACGAATTGTGTGAAGTAAGTAGACCTATTAAAAAAATCTTGGGACACCTATTTTTATCGATTGCTCCTTTCAAATCAAGGTGTGTGTACGCGCGCGCGCGCGCGCGCGTGTGTGTGTGTGTGTGTGTGTGTGTGTGTGTGTGTGTGTGTGTGTGTGTGTGTGTGACACACTATTATACAAGTAGTAGGCCTATAGATAGATAGTGTATAAATCCACAGCCGAACCTAGGCTATTCAAACGACCATCCACCCAAGACAATCACCTGAACCAACGACCACTTCCTAATTCCCCCTTTGTTTTTTTCCCCTTATTATGACACTATCAAAGAGGGTCACCTGTTTATGGTGACCACTGTTATTTTCCCCGACAATGGGTGGTCATCTTGTGCAGCTTTTATATAAATAAGTATAGGCCTAAGCATTGCATTATGATGTTTATTGTGTGTGTGTGTGTGTGTGTGTGTGTGTGTGTGT